>NW_018403589.1:1076555-1100535 GCF_002113885.1 Mizuhopecten yessoensis | reverse complement strand
CTATTAACACGTTAGCAAAGACAATAACCAATTAACACGTTAGCAAAGACAATAACCAATTAACACGTTAGCAAAGACAATAAGCTATTAAAACAGGTGGCCGCTGATTGTCTCTATCCTGAGCATAGTATTTATGATTTTGTTAACGTAAAAAATAGGTGTATCACATACTTAAAGTGCGCGCGATGACTTATCATACACTTCTAAATCCCATCCCGAGGAACAAAATGAAGGGTTAAATGAATTCAACGTGGACACTCAATTCATTGTTACACACTCGTAAGTTACCTGTAAACATGTATAATGTATCACATGAATAGCTCTACAGGTGATCGTTGTTAGACAAAATGTACTTTAACGACGTCTTCTTAGCAAGGGCTTATTTTTTCTTCAAAACAACTCTTTTATTATGCCAAGCTATTTACGGTTCCACAAACAATTTGGTTGCCCTAAATTTCAACCCCATGATATGTGTTATATAAATATCCAAATTTAAAATTGGAATTCAGACATTTAATTTGGATATATTGATGTTGTAATTTAGTTATAATTGTAGCTATAGTATCGTAGGCAATAGCAAGGCATCGAAGTGGATGTCATTTTCAAAATGGTTTACCAGCATTATAACATTATCTCTTTTGGAACTTAACGGAACACAACGATATAACATATTATCTTTCATATACCTAAGTTATACGGAGCCTAATGTCTCTTTTGCTAGCCGTGAAGAGGCATACCGACCTTAATTGAAGATGGATTTTACCTTGCGAAACCACTAAAATCGTAGTCAAAATATTCAATAATATGTTGTAGAAATTTGTGAAAAGAAAAATAAAGGCCTTTAGATTGTGTTGTTAATGAGCTACAGGTTATAAACAATGACAAGGAAAAGTGCTGTAATGTTTTAACAATTCCAGCTTTATTTATAGCGACACTTAATATTACAAAAGTACACGTTATATAAAATTAATTTATATGCATAGTCACAGAGCCCTTGGTTTTATATTGATATTATTTATTGGAGTCTTTAATCATGATTTAAGCGGTCTCACAAAGCCATGTTCATGTTTGTTTGAAGCAGATATGTCTCTTCACGGCTAGTAAAAGAACAATTAAGCTCCGCATGACCTAGTTATATAGATGAATATTAAATTATATGCCATTTCGCAGCATTCAACTGTTTCGTAAAAGACAGTGACATGTTAGTGAATTATTTTTATGAAGACATCGGCCTCAGTGCACTGCCACAGACTAAGTTAACTTGGCTATTGACATTTTAATAACTGAAATGCAAGTTTAATATATTCAAATTACATATCTTGATTCCAATATTTGATTGATGTTTTTAAATATCAATTAACAGAGGGATGAATCTTAAACGTCTTTCGTCAAAAGAAATAAAGTAAAGTTCAGAAGTTGCTCTGGTACGAGATTAATAACCATAATACTGGATACAATTATAAATAATGATATCTATATTAGAGCGCTTAATATCAAATAGATCTTAAAACTACTGTTGTTAAGGTGAAACAACTGAAAAACAGTGTATTTCAAAATTATAGTAAAACATACCAGACGACCCGGCAAGGACCAATATAAAAACTTGTATATAGGAAACTTTTATGTCTTAATAATACGAAATACTACAAAACTGACCATGCTGAATGCGTTATCATACTCCTTATAGCTGTGATATATTTTACTGACGTCATAGATAAAACAATATTTAAAAATATGCTTGTTATACTTATATATTTATATTATTTATATAAATTTTTATGTGCAGACATATATTTATATTTTAAATTCTAAAATTGTCTAAATAATACAATCATATCAATGTGAATCTCATAATATTTACATCTTCAAATACTGACGAGATCTTAGAACGTGCGAGACGCCGGGCTCGTGACCGAAGGGTGCTGATTCGAGTCACGGCACGGCACTGTGTTGTATCTTTGAGCAAGATATTTTACTCCGCTTGTTCCAGTCTACTCAGCTGTAAATGAGTACCTGGTTGAGCAGTGCTAGAATTGTTGAATGCTAGATGTTTTCAATAGTGTTGAATTGTACGTGTATTGTTCGTTATTTCTGTAACTCTTCATTTCTGGAGTAAATAAAGGAAATAATAATGATAATAATAACCACGGATAATAATTTGTGAATTGCTTTGAGACGACCTACGAACTAGGTTGTGATAAAGCGGTATATAAGAGTCTCGAATTATTATTATTATTTATAAGATTTTAAACTGTGATAACAATGATATAGCTTACCTTGAAATCAGTAGGACCCAGAGTAGAGACCGCGCCGCTAGTGTATCCAATGTACAGGTTCCGTAAAACACAGGTTTCATGTTTTAATATGTCAAAATCTCCGTATAAATTAGTTGTTTAAGAGTCACACACACATCATCAATAATAGTTTATAATTATACTAAACATAGTCTCTCTGGGTTTGATTGAGGATCAAATCATAGTTCCTTCTTCAGCCAACATTAAGAAAAGTTTAAAGAATTAATCAAAGCGGACCTTTATATCAATGTCTGTGTACATACATGAGACCTGATGGTATCGGTGGGAGGAGATAGGGGCCAGCTACAGATAATATGATAAACGTCGGAGAAAAGAATTTTCTGTAATACTGTATATGATGAATTTATTGACAAACATTCCATTCCAACACATAGATACTAACTGGCGTATCGTACGCTTGGATAAAAATACTATATATAATAGCCGGGATTCTCGGCTATCATCGTGGATGAAACTAATACAACTACGGAGGAAACTCCGGAACACACGTGATTTCTTCGATTACACCATTATATCCGGTCTTACGGCTTAATTATACTTTATCGATTACACGTCTATATGCGGTCTTACGGCTTAATTATACTTTATCGATTACACGTCTATATGCGGTCTTACGGGTTAATTATACTTTATCGATTACACGTCTATACCGGTCTTACGGCTTAATTATACTTTATCGATTACACCACTATATCCGGTCTTACGGCTTAATTATACTTCATCGATTACACCACTATATCCGGTCTTACGGCTTTATTTTACTTTATCGATTACACGTCTATATCCGGTCTTACGGCTTTATTATACTTTATCGATTACACGTCTATATCCGGTCTTACGGCTTAATTATACTTTATCGATTACACCACTATATCCGGTCTTACGGCTTAATCATACTTTATCGATTACACCACTATATCTGGTCTTACGGCTTAATTATACTTCATCGATAACACCACTATATCCGGTCTTGCGGCCTTATTATACTTTATCGAATACATCACTATATCCGGTCTTGCGGCCTTATTATAGTTTATCGATTACACCACTATATCCTGTCTAAAGGCTTAATTATACTTTATCGATTACACCCCTATATCCGGTCTTACGGCTTTATTATACTTTATCGATTACACCACTATAGCCGGTCTTACGACTTAATCATACTTTATCAATTACACCACTTTATCCGGTCTTACGGCTTATTTACAGTTTATCGATTACACCACTATATCCGGTCTTGCGGCCTTATTATAGTTTATCGATTACACCACTATAGCCGGTCTTACGTCTTAATTATACTTCATCGATTACACCACTATATCCAGTCTTACGGCTTATTTATAGTTTATCGATTACACCACTATATCCGGTCTTGCGGCCTTATTATAGTTTATCGATTACACCACTATAGCCGGTCTTACGTCTTAATTATACTTCATCGATTACACCACTATATCCGGTCTTACGGCTTAATTATACTTCATCGATTACACCACTATATCCGGTCTTACAGCTTAATTATAGTTTATCCATTACATCGTGAAAAAAGATAAACAGACAATTCAAAGGAATCAGTCAAAATCTATTTAACGCAGGGAAGAATCTTCTGCGTAATAAGATATACGTCGTGTATGTTATAGATAAATTGTATACATAATATAGATAAAGTATATACAAAATTAAGTATATTGTTGAAATAGTAATATAATGTGTCTATTAATACAATAATGAGACTTTAACATTGTGTATCCACATGATAGCAATAAAAAGCGCTTACGTACACAAATATAGTGTTTGAGGTGTCGTGTGAAGTGTAATACCTTAACGGCAATATAAAAGATACTGTTTATACAAATTATAAAAGCGAATAAAGTATATAATAGGATATAAAATATAACGCTGTAACATATACGTGTTTGCATTATAAATTATTTATAATTTATGGTACACCATATCGTTATAGTACTTATGTTTTATACGTTATATATTTTGTACATCGTGATTCGTAAAAACATAACTTGTTATATAATATTGGTTTTTTTTTGTAATATCAAGTAACGAAGTTTTGACAAATAATTTACATAGCATATCAAAGGCATTACATGAATACTCAAAACTCGTCGCAATAAAAACTCTAATAAATCACAAAGCACCATTTCTGAAATATATATATATAATACGTAACAATATATGCAAATCCTGTAAATTATATACAGCACCAGTTACATGATCTATAAATTATATACAGCACCAGTTACATGATCTCTAAATTATATACAGCACCAGTTACATGATCTATAAATCATATACAGCACCAGTTACATGGTCTATAAATTATATACAGCACCAGTTACATGATCTATAAATTACATACAGCACCAGTTATATGATCTATAAATTATATACAAACATATTTTTTTTATCTATATATAAGTCATGCTACATAATGAATATGAAAATACGTTAAGTTTTCATTAAACCCAATTAAGTTGTATAAAACGTTTAACAATTTATTGAGAAGGAATATTAAACTTTTCATATAAATTGTTTTCACAATTAACAAAATTATGTTATATTATATGTATAAAGTTATATTTTACATATTATAGTAACATTTTTATATATTTTAGTTATATTATTTATAAAACAAGATGCTATGAATATAAAGATGTAACATTATGTGAAAAAAGTGTTATATTAAAAACATGTTGTATTTTATACAAAACATGTTACATTAGATATACATTATACCTAGGACTTTGCACACACACATGATATCTTGTTAAGTGGTCGGGTTACCGAGGACATTCATTACGATCTAAGTTGAAACGGAGGGAAAGATTATGTCGACTGATTTCATACCTAGCGAGCCTGAACGACGTTATCAATGACGCATGGCCAGTAAGCTGTCCAAACCTTGATAAAAATGATGTATTTCTTCATGGAATTTTGATATTTTGCTTTATAATTCATCCGAATGATAAATTTAAAAGGAGAACTTCCATGCGTAGTTTTCGCTTTTATTTTAAGAATTCCAGATTGCCAGATATTATAAGTAATGAACACTTGTAGGTAAGTTCTCAGGTACGTAATGATTAGCGTCTGTACACTTTGTAACCTGGAATAATCGCGAGTTTGTTCTTAAACAGTTCTACATTTTAAAGTTCTGTTAGACATCAATGCCTCCGCCGGCCACATGCCTTCTGTCCGTCAAATTTGAGTTCGGAAACGTACGATGCAAACTCGTTCAGGATTCTGATGAATTCTAACAAGGTTAACTTAATCGGGCCTAAACGCTTTTTACGGTTACTGCGACTTCGACTTGGATACACGATCTTAACTGATAATTCTATTTTCCTATTATGAACTTTCTTGATATTAACATCTATGCTTTTCCTACCCGCGGTGTCGATATATCGCATTTGCCTCGATATCCAAATAGTGTATTACCGTGATAGATGGTGAACTATGCTAAACGAATAAAATTAAACCACAGGGTTTCAAGAGATGAAGGTAAGAAAATAAAAGAAGAATATACCGAAGTGTTAAAACCCGTAATTTCAACCAAAACCGATGAAACTATTCATATCAAGAAAGTTAACATTTGAAGGTCAAAGTACAAGAAGAGGACCATGTGTTCCAGAAGGGTAAGAAGATTGCCTGCTTCATCGAAGACACATGACAGGTAAATCTACGTCATTTCTAGAAACATCACATTCTCCAAGTAACAAGTATAACAAAGAGTTAGTCATGCCAAAACAATTAAACAGAATATTTTCCAATAAGATGGCGACCATATATCTTGTCCGTCGTCTTTAGCAACCCGAACCTTTGAATTCCCTGGTTGAGCTTTTCCGCCAGCAATGATTAGGGACAAGTGTATGGTCGCCATAATGATCTCATTTGGATTAATTAGATATATCTTTTGTTATATGAATGTGGTAGATATTGAAGATACTTTCGCTTCAGAATATGGTGTTGTTCTTGTACTTTTCAAGGTTATCTGTGTAAATTTTCTTTTGTTCATATTTTTCATACTTTTCATACTTCGGTGTTCTATTACACAAAGGATGAATAGACATAGAAAATGCTCTATTATGCTCCCTCCACCATCAAGCACATACACGCCCATGCGTACAGAAAACAATGCCGCGGTTCCACTGCACCACATCCGTCCTCCGCCGGACCGGAACTAGACAAGTTCACTGACGTACGGAAACAACCATGATTAAACGGCGAGGAATGTTCACGTGTCATAATCAAATCCTTCTCATTCCAATCAATAATAAAACCTATATCAGACTCATTAAAGATCTTATCCAGCATGTGTATCAGACTTAAACTTAATCGATACATATTTTCCCGTTAATTCCTCGTTTTGGTTTATAAGAACAGATATATCATTTGCTAGTGTTTCACAGATATCAACCCAATAAAGAATAATCGAAATAGTAAATATTTTAAGAAATATACAAATGCAAATTGAGAATGTTAAGGATAGAAAATTAAGCTAACTGTGCCGAACTTACGATTAAATACCAATGAATAGCACTGGGGATCCCCACATCCGGCACGCTATTTACAAGCTATATATATTCAGAAATGATAAAGTTTGTGTGTACTGTCTACAGTAAACAAGTAATATGGCAGTACTACAGATACACTTGTGCATTTCTATATTGATTTATTGACGGCCGGTTCAGGATATACACGCAAGCAGTTTTCAAAAATAGCGATAGACTTTCTTACATTGAGAGGCGTTCGGATAACATCTCAGCGTGCATTCCAAAAATACAAACTGCCGGCAGCGCGCGCGATAAGCTTCAACATACCTGTGACATACCAAACATTGCGGAGGTGTAGGAGGGACATTCGTCCTTGAACCGTTTTAGTTCAAATCGCCGAAGTAGCTTAATACTATGTGGAAGGTTGATGTATAAATATGAAATGTCCTGCATTGTAAATATGACCACTGCGCATCAAGTAATATTTTTGAACGAAGTTGTGTACAATGATCAAGGCTGAAAAGGTGCACTAACGATGATTTATAATTAATATATATGTCTATACATATATAGTACAAAATTAAAGATTCAAGTAACATGGCCTCGAAATAAGTTGAAGATTTTTGACCGAAAAGAAATATGCCACGGCTTATGTTATAAGCTTTGTAATGCGTGATGCTATTTATAACCGAAACATAATGTTTAACTCTAACCTTGAACTGTCCTACACATTGCATTATTGCTGGTTTACCGTTCTGTCTATTCTGATTGAATGGTCGTTACAGTGTATACGGTTATAAAAGTTGACTGGTTCACGTGACTTTGGTTGATGATACGGTTAAACTTATTCCTGTAATGAGTGGCACGGTTCATAATATAAATTAAAAATACAATTTTCAGTTAACCAGAACTACAATAATTTTCGACATTGATAAAATCAAGAGGTTTTATGCACCACCATTACTGTTTCAGCATCTGCCCTGTCCTCGGATGTTGTTTTTGTAATCCTTTAATTAATTTGTTGTCTGAGAATGACATTTCTATATAATTTAGTAAATGTTTCGACAAATATCTGTGCGATACCACAGCGGCATTTATATGACCTTATAATTACTACTCGTCCGTTAAGTTCTTGTTTCACATCACCATGGAATTCTGGATCAGCTGGGCACGTTCTCTTTATTGTAGCCATAATGTAAGGTGGATTTTAAGGAATAACAATGTGCAAATAATATCACTAAATTATATTTACTTTCAGAATGGATTCAAACTATCATATCCATTATCCCCAAAAATATAGCTGCTTGAACTCCAAAATGAAAACCAAACAAACCTATATTTCTAGTACAAGCTACACTCAACGATCATTATGATAAGTATTATAACATTGTGTCCAACGGAGCAATGGAGTTGCGGTTTTTCCACCGTTGTGGTTTGTGGTTTGAAAGCATAACTATTGTTTGGCTGATAAATGAGTTCACTATTTGTGTAAAGGGTCATATCTCTAGATTTATGAATGGTTCACGGACCTAGGTTTTCTCTTCTTTGCTTTTTCACCACTTGAAAGAGTTTCCATATCTTCGTCCATGAGCGTGCAAATCCAGCAACCTGTAAGTATACATCTATTATAAGTAGTAACTATGACCCATTGTCACATTCCAACCAAAGCATTTTATCGTGTTATCTGACATTCGACATTTAATTACTTGCAATCCTACCAGGCTAAGTCTGAGGTTGCAGTTGAAATGAAGTATGAAGTTTCTTAAAGTTTAAAATAAATCGCCTCTTGTTAAATATCAATTTATAAAACATTGTAGTTCAACACTTTTCTTCATTTAACAGTTCATGAAAAGTTATTTTTCTGTTATATTTGTTTTAGTTCCTCTATATGTTTATGCAAGGACAATAATATACACGCTTCCGTCATATTCCATTTTGTTATTAAGCAGAAATAATTCAGTAACTTTCGAAATTCATGTCAGAAACGGGTTTAATGCACTATCGCTTTAGTTTCAACTCTGCCCTTTGGTGCCTAGTATCACGAATGAATTCTAGACGATCGAAACAGTTGTATGGTGTAGTGTAGTACATGTTTGTTGACTGTATCTATTACCAAATGTTAAAGTTTCAGGCACCCGTGTGCGTGTATATTACGTTCATTCTTCACGACACAGAATGGTAGACTCTTCTGGTGGTTTTCGTAGTCCCCACACGTTTATATTTATTTGATTCCTTTAATTAATTTGTCCGAGCAGAAAATGTTGATGTAAACGTTTCCACAAGAAGCAGTACGATACAACAGCTTAATTTAGATGACCTTATAATTACTACTCTTCCGTTAAGTTCTTGTTTCACATCACCATTAAATTCTGAATCAGCTGGGCACGTTCTCTTTATTGTAGCCATAATGTAAAGTTAATTTTAAGAAAATAATTGATTCCGTTGGCGACTATCTTAAACATTGTGAAAATAATGTTACTGAATTCGATTTCCTTTCAGAATGGATTTAAACTATCATATCCTTTATCCCCCAAAATATAGCTGCTTGAATTCCAAAATGAAAACCAAACAAACCTCAATTTATAATACAAGCCACACTCAGCGATCATCATGATAAGTATTATACCATTGTGTCCAACGGAGCAATGGAGGTTGCGGTTTTTCCACCGTTGTGGTTTTTGAGAACATAATTATTGTTTGGCTGATAAATGAGTTCACTATTTGTGTAGAGGGTCATATCTTTAGATTTATAAATGGTTCACGGAGCTAGGTGTTTTCTTTTTTTCAGCTATCTTCTTTGCTTCTTTACCACTCACAAAACTGTTCCTGTTTACTTAATTTGATATATCTGCATAACCTTCGTCCATGAGCGTGCAAATCGAGCGACCTGTAAGTATCCCTCTATTATAAGTAGAAGCTATGACCCATTTATAAGTTAATGAAGGACAATACTATACACACTTCCGTCATTATCTAATTTGTTATTAAGTAGAAATTCAGTTATTTTCGAAATTCATGTCATAAACGGGTTTTATGCACCATCGCTTTAGTTTCAACCTCTGCCCTTTGATGCCTAGTATCACGAATGAATTCTAGACGAACGAAACAGCTGTATGGTGTAGTGTAATATATGTTTGTTTACTGTATCTATTACCAAATGTTCAAGTTTCCGGCTCCCGTGTATGTTACGTTCATGGTCATTTTACAAGAAGCAAGGAGGTGGACTCCTCAGGTTGGTTTCTAAGTCCTCGGACGTTTTGATATTTTTGATTCCTTTAATTAATTTGTTGTCTGAGAATGACATTTCTATATACTTAAGTAAACTTTTCGACAAATATCTGTACGATACAACCGCTAAATTAAGATGACCTTACAATTACTACTCTTCCGTTAAGTTCTGGATCAGCTGGGCACGTTCTCTTTATTGAAGCCATAATGTAATGTGAATTTTAAGAAAATAATTACCACTGTGCAACGCTAAAAAACTTTTCATGTTTACATAATTTGGTATATCTGCAAAATCATCGTCCATTAGCGTGCAAATCGAGCGACTTCTAAGTATCCCTCTATTATAAGTAGTAACTATATGGCCCATTGTCAACATTCCACCTAAAGCATTTCACCGTGTTATCTGACATTCGAGATTTATTTGAATGTGCAATCCTATCAGGTGATGTCTGCGGTTGCAGTTGAGATGAAGTATGAACTGTTTGACAGTATCTAATGGATCGTTTCATTTAGTATATCAATTTATAAAGCACATTGTAGTTCCAACACTTCTCTTCATTATAGAGTTCATGAACAGTTTTCTACTCTTATATCTCATTCCTCTGTATGTTTGTGCAAGGAAACATATGTGAAAATATTTCCAGTGATGTTTCGAAAAAGTATCAATATTACAAATATCATGATCGGCCCTGCTTAAGTGGCTTAACATCCCTCAAAGGAGAGCACCTACTTTGTTCATTTTAACTACGATGAAATGAGGTACTACAGTGTAATTGATTTTAAATATTTGGGACTTCAAGGCTAGGACCATTAAACGCTGTCAGAATGGCTTCCAGCTACAAGGCTAGGACCATTAAACGCTGTCAGAATGGCTTCCAGCTAAAAGGCTAGGACCATTAAACTCTGTCAGAATGGCTTCCAGCTACAAGGCTAGGAACATTAAACGCTGTCAGAATAGCTTCCAGCTACAAGGCTAGGGCCATTAAACGCTGTCAGAATA
The DNA here is from genome assembly GCF_002113885.1 of Mizuhopecten yessoensis. NCBI lineage: Eukaryota > Metazoa > Mollusca > Bivalvia > Pectinida > Pectinidae > Mizuhopecten > Mizuhopecten yessoensis. The sequence goes on along the minus strand of NW_018403589.1, from coordinate 1,089,484 downwards.
GCTTCCAGCTACAAGGCTAAAGCCATTAAACGCTGTCAGAATAGCTTCCAGCTACAAAGCTAGGACCATTAAACGCTGTCAGAATGGCTTCCAGCTACAAGGCTAGGACCATTCCTAGCTTTGTAGCTGGAAGCTATTCTTACAGCGTTTAATGGCTCTAGCCTTGTAGCTGAAAGCCATTCTGACAGCGTTAAATGGTCCTAGCCTTGGAGCTGGAAGCTATTCTTACAGCGTTTAATGGCTTTAGCCTTGTAGCTAGAAGCCATTCTGACAGCGCTTAATGGTCCTAGCTACAAGGCTAGGGACATTAAACGCTGTCAGAATAGCATCCAGCTACAAGGCTACGACCATTAAACGCTGTCGGAATAGCTTCCAGCTACAAGGGTAGGACCATTAAACGCTGTCAGAATAGCTTCCAGCTACAAGGCTAGGTCCAACATTAGAGACTGACAGTCCACTAGCAGCATCAACCATCTCAACTACACCCTCATGGAAATGAAGCAGCTGTTTGAAAATTGTATTTGAGCAAAGGAAACATTTTAATAAACAATGTGGCAATTCCGCCTATTTAGGGTTCATCTATTACATTGAAGGCCAAAGAATAAAACGCCCACATATTCCGAAACATATGTTGAGGACTGCAAAAAGAACAAAAGGCCCATGGGCCTAAACGGTCACCTGGCAGGTATGCATTTAACATTGGTGGCGGGAAATTTATATTAGTACAATAATCATTTATAGAGTACTCATAGGCTTTACATTAGTGGTAACAGTTGTCCACTTGCATGGGACAACTAAAAATAGAGTTTGGGTATGTGAAAGTTCAAAGCTAATTTAGTTAAAATACAGACAATGAATTTTTGGTTTGTCAAATCCTTTTGTGTAAAAACATGGGAAACATAAATGTCCAATGTTTTATGATGATACAATTTTCACTCCTAGTTATCTATTAATATTTTGAGACAACCAACATTTTTTTAATTCAAATAGACCAGCTTGTCTAAGGGGCAAGTGGTGTGAAAGTTGTACACCTCATTTAACAGTAAGCACAACCTGGAGCAAAACTGTTCCCTAAATACCCCAAAACTGTTCCCTAAAGACACCAAAACTATTCCCTAAAGACACAAAACTGTTCCCTAAAGACCCAAAACTTTCCCCTAAAGACCCCAAAACTTTGGTTTCAATGGCAAATGGTCCTTTCAAAACACTTGCCATCAAGTTCCTGCTAGTCCATTACCCATAAATACCATTTTCCAGTGAAATATTGTATAATATCTTAATTTTGTCCAATCAGAGGCCACCACTTGGTTACCATGACAACCAAACTTTTGGGATCACTCACCCTTCAATTCAGTGTACCCAGTAACCCCTATTAACACATTTTCAACAAAATCCGACTAAATCTAAATTTTGGCCAATTAAAATCTGGCATTCTGGCCCCTTCTATGGCCCCAGGGACAGAGACCAAAACAACAAACTTGTGACATTTCTGGTTATTGAGAAGAAGATTTTTTTCTTTCTTTTTTGCCCCTATTGCGACCCCTAAGACCCTTAGCCCCTCCATTTGATCAATCTAAATACCCATGCCATGCTGATCACTTGTATCATGCTGCATCAAATTTGGCCCAGCAGCTTTTGAGAAGTCAAAAATGTAAAATGTTAACGGACGACACACGACGCAGGATGACACACGAAGACGGATTGCAAAAAGGTCACGACGACCAATGGTCAGGTGACCTAAAAGTGTGCCTATAAACCCTTTTTAAATTACACATTATGGCTGTAACAGATAATTTGAACTTAAAGTAGTATTCCATGTAAACGTTGTTAGAATAACTTCTAGCTACAAGGCAGAAACGCAAGAAAGACCAAGATTAAATATACCGAGACAAACCGTGAAAATGCTTGAGTTCCTGTTTGACGGTATCTTTGTTGTGTTTAGTGGCAAGATTTCCTAGCACTGTTGGCATACCTATGGGAACAAACTCTCTCAACCAGCTTGTTTTTGCTTATTTATTATACTGGATTGATAAAGCAGATTATCATGACGGGTATCGAGGACTCGCCAGGTACCAAGGACTTGACAGGTATCAAGGAATTTGTTTAGTACTTCAATTATCAATAATTGTCAATTATCATGACCTCAAGGTGCATTGCTGTATACACGACTCAATCAGACAGATGAGAGAAAATATCAGTCTTACATAGAATCTATGAAGATGGTATAATGGTGGGCACCAATATCTCCGGTTACTCCGACTGTTGTTGATCTTCTTTTTTTTCATTTCAATGATCCTTTTCACAAAGATTCCTGAATCTATTAAAGCTATTGTCATGCTGGTAAAAAAGTCCTATTTTAAAGACACATTTTTCGGGAGTGGTATGGGAATCATTGAGTTATCCTGAAAACCACTCCTCCCCACTCAACTTTTGTCCATTTTATTTAAGTTATCCTGGATAACCCCCAACCCCACCTACTGTTATCAATTTTGTATACGTTATCCTGGATTATATCCCCTGTTGTCCGTTCTGTTTAAGTTATCCTAGAATATATCCCCAGTTCCTTTTGTTTAAGGTATCCTGGATTATCTCCCCCGTTGTTCGTTTTGTTTAAGATATCCTTGATTATACCCCCTATTGTCCATTCTGTTTAAATTATCCTGGATTATACCACCCTTTTGTCCGTTCTGTTTAAGTTATCCTGCATTAAATCCCCTGTTGTCCGTTCTGTTTAAGTTATCCTGGATTATATCCCGTTGTCCGTTTTTGTTCAAGATATCCTGGATTACTCCCCTGTTGTCCGTTCTGTTTAAGTTATCATGGATTATCTCCCCTGTTGTTCGTTTTGTTTAAGATATCCTTATTTATACCCCCCTATTGTCCATTGTGTTTAAATTATCATGGATTATACCTCCCTATTGTCCGTTCTGTTTAAATTATCATGGATTATACCCCCCTATTGTCTGTTCAAGTTTTCCTGGATTATATCCCGTTGACCGTTTTTGTTTAAGATATCCTGGATTACTCCCCTGTTGTCCGTTCTGATAAAGTTATCCTAGATTATCTCCCCTGTTGTTCGTTTTGTTTAAGGTATCCTGGATTATCTCCCCTGTTGTTCGTTTTGTTTAAGGTATCCTTGATTATACCCCCCTTTTGTCCATTCTGTTTAAATTATCATGGATTATACCCCCCTGTTGTCCGTTCTGTTTAAGTTATCCTGGATTATATCCCCCTATTGTCCATTCTGTTTAGATTATCATGGATTATACCCCCCTATTGTCCGTTCTGTTCAAGTTTTCCTGGATTATATCCCGTTGTCCGTTTTTGTTTAAGATATCCTGGATTACTCCCCTGTTGTCCGTTCTGATAAAGTTATCCTGGATTATCTCCCCTGTTGTTCATTTTGTTTAAGGTATCCTTGATTATATCCCCCATCCCCCCCTATTGTCCATTCTGTTTAAATTATCCTGGATTATACCCCCCTATTGTCCTTTCTGTTTAAGTTATCCTGGATTATATCCCCTGCTGTTGGTTTTGTAAAAGGTATTCTGGATTATCTCCCCTGTTTTCCGCTCTTTCAAAGTTATCCTGGATTATCGCCCCTGTTGTCACGTATGTATTAATAAACCTTGGTATTCACCCCTGTTCATTGAACTTCATTTCAATAACAACTAACAATTCAACCGCTTGCAGTGAATTTATTAATGATACCCACATATACAAAAATATACACAATAATTAGGAAGACAAAGAGTAGTCTGCGTTTTTGATATGAACATTGCATTGTAGGGAGACAACAGTTTTTGTTTAAATGTTATGTTATCAATCATGGTTTTCCTTATGTGATTGGGTTAGTGGGCCTGAGACAAGCAGTGCCTGGTTGTTTGTAGTGGCCTGAGACAAGATTGCCTGGTTGTTTGTAGTGGCTTGAGACAAGCAGTGCCTGGTTGCTTGTAGTGGCTTGAGACAAGCAGTGCCTGGTTGTTTGTAGTGGCCTGAGACAAGCAGTGCCTGGTTGTTTGTAGTGGCCTGAGACAAGCAGTGCCTGGTTGTTTGTAGTGCTATTAGTTTTATAGTACTTCATAACTTGCTATTTTAATCTCAATTATATTCGACAATATCTCTGAAGTGGCATGTGACAGGCCTTATCATGATAATCTCAAGACAAAGACATATAAACATCTATCAGTAATGAGTGCTCCCTTGGCCCTGTGGCTGACCTATAAATAGCAACAGTGACCTTGGCATCAACCTTGACACCCTGAAACACTAGGTCATCCAAGTTATTTCTCATACTTGACCTTGCTTCTTAATTTTGATAAAAATTTGTTAAGAAATGAAGTCAGTAGAGTCATGACGAAGAATTGCCACAGGAAGTGACGGGACAAACAGGATGGGACTATCGTCAGTAAAAATATAAACGGTTGTTTAAAATTCCACATAAAAACCAATGAACTAACAGTATTTAAAACAACTGGAGCAAGGTCACAGTAAAATAGCATACGAGTGTGACTACATATGTTAACTTATCTCACTTATGTTGGAATTTTCTGAACAAAGGTCACCCATGGTCACCATGTTGGATACCTTTATCTGAAGATTTGAAGTGGTAGGATTACGTTTGAGTTGATGTAAGTTCAATATGTAGCAATGTTGGTTTTATGTTTTATGAAAACGCAGAAATTGATGCGGTGCAAATGCCGAACTCCAAAATAACTGTATACCAGAAAATGTTTGCCGAAGTTTAATTTCCTCCATACTAAAAAAAAATATCATTGCAGCAAATATCAGTTCAAAGCATACAATATGGCAAGTACATAAAACGGGTGTAGTTAACACTCGGCTAACATGGAGTTTTAAATGAAGATGGAAAGTTTGGACTAGACAGAAGATTCCCAGTATACAGTATTTCAGAAAAAAATTATGTTGCATACATTTAAAACTGGTGCATCAAATATATAACACTAGTTCACACTATAACACTAGTTCTAGATGTGAACTTGTTCTTATCATTAATTACAAAAATATATCTAAAATAACACATGAACATATAAAGTTATGTATTGCAAGGACATATATTTCTATGAATTTAAAAATACACTAAACAAGAGGCCCATGGGCCTTAACGGTCACCTGATATATTTTACAGAGAGTTGATTTTGTTTTTAACATGTACAGAAATATTATTCAAATTGACAAAAAACAATAAAACCACCTTATTCAATATCTAGCATACAGATTTAAGACTAAAAAGTATTTGAAACTAGCACCTCTGATTCTAAACAAGGAAAATGAAGAAATTTTAGCACACTGACTCCTTTGGGCCCCACCCTACAGCCCTTGGGGGTAGGGCTGGCTCAAAATTTTCAAAGTATCAAACTGTCAACTCAAGGTTATAATTCCAATCAAGTTATTAACATGTAATATTCAAAGTATCATTTGCCATTATAAACCATAATAAATTTTGCCCCCCCCCCCCCCTCCTTCCCCATGGGGTAAACGTGAGACCCTAGGGTCATAAACCTTAAGACCCTTCCATCTATGAAGAGTATTTGATTCTACCATATCTGGGTCTTGAGAAGAAGATTTTTGAAATTTCAGTAAATTCGACCCTTTTTGGCCCCACCCATCAGCCCCTGGGGGTCAGTCAGGGCTGATATGTGCTTATTATCAAACTGCTACCTAATACTGATAATGCTAACCCAAATTGAATTACTTCCAATGGAAATTAAACAAATGTTGGTCCAAAATGTGATTTCCCTATATAAACTATAGTAAAGTTTACCCCCTCCCCAGGGGGAAACGTGAGACCCCAGGGTCAAGAAATTCACAATTTCGGTAAAGCACCTTAAGACCCTTCCATCTATGAAGAGTATTTGATTCTACCATATCTGGGTCTTGAGAAGAAGATTTTTGAAATTTTAGTCAATTTGACCCTTTTTGGCCCGGCCCCTCAGGCCCCTGGGGGCTTGGGACTAAACCGGCCACAATTTTTGTTGACCTTTGTCCATGGAAGGTTCCTGCAAAATTTCATTGAAATTGGTTCAGTGGTTTTGGAGAAGAAGTCAAAAATGTAAATTGTTTACGGACTCACGACGGACGACGGACGACGATGGACAAAAGGCGAACGCAATAGGTCACTTGAGACTTTGTCTCAGGAGACCTAAAAATATCAAATGTGAAAACATGTACATATATATCATAAATGTATGTAGGCTTAGATACATGTAACAGTATAAACACATGGCAGATCAATTCAGCTTGAGTATTTAACAGATATAAGGACACTACAATGGTAATCATCACAAAATTAACATTTACCCTGCAAAATCAAACACCACCGACATTTACGATAGGTAACAATACCATCCACTGTGATTTCACCAGTAACAATAGGATAAACTCAAATTCATGACAATAGATAAAATGTTGGTCTTTTTCTTTGATATGTCAGTCTAAATTTCACAAAATCTGTAATTAAACCATGTATTTGTTGAACATATGATGAAATTATTCTCAAATTGGTGAATTTCCTGTGTGACTTTAATGGCACATCTTTAGATTATAACAATGCTATGTAACAGATATTTTTTGCGATCCTTCTACTCTTTCGTTTCAAATTATTTTTGTAGAAGAACCATTTTACCTGACCAATCACAAATGACCATCACAGTACTTGACCAATCACAAATGACCTTTGGAAGTACTTGACCAATCACAAATAACCATTGAAGTACTAGATCAAGCACAAATGACCATTAAAGAACTTGACCAATCACAAATGACCATTACAGTACTAGACCAATCACAAATGACCATTGAAGTTCTTCACCAATCACAAATGGCTATCACAGTATTTGACCAATCACAAATGACCATTGAAGTTCTTCACCAATCACAAATGACTATCACAGTACTTGACCAATCACAAATGATCCTCACAGTACTTGACCAATCACAAATGATCATCATTGTACTTGACCAATCACAAATGATCATCACAGTACTTTACCAATCACAAATGATCCTCACAGTTCTATTAGGACTATTTAACAGCTACTTAGAATAATTTCTGACATCAAAATGAAAGCAACCATAGGGATTTCATATTCACATTTCCTGTCCAAATGGTCAGTGGTATTAGTTTTTAGTTTCTCAAAAACTACATGTGACTTGACACTGTTTTAGAAAGAAATAACGCAAACAAGCAATAGCCAGCATTTAAGTTTCGGTCAGGTACGTCTGGACCCCTCATCTACACATGCCGAATGTTCTTGAGGTCAGCCTTGGTTCAGATCTGTGCCTGTCATTTTCTTTACAGGTTCAACCATTTTAACTGATTGAACTGGATACACAAAAAGGGGCCTAATGGTTTGAATATTCAGTTACTAAATATAATGGTTGTGGGAGAAAAATAGGAATTCATCACTGAATATAGATATAAAAATCTCAATCCTCAATATAAGTTTTTTGAGATTCAGAACTATGCAAATCCTGATTTTTGATCTCAAATCCTTACCTTTTAGTTGTGATTTCTATGTCTGTATTAAACAGTCTGTTTGGTATGGACAGGTATGGGCTCTAGGAGTTGGCAGATGTATTCAACTGATATAAATTAGGAGGGGTTTTCCGTTCTTCAGAATTTGGAGGGTAATCATTTCATCAGAGTAAGGAGTGTGTTGGGTTGTATTCAACTCATCTGATATTATCAAAGACACTGAGTTAGGATGGGTATTAACTCAATTAAGTTAAGAGGGGTATTCAACTCATATGAGATTGGGGGTTATTCAACTCTTCTGTATTTTAGGAAGGTGTTGCAGCTCATCTGAGCTAGGAGGGGCATTCAACTTATCTGAGTTAGGTGGGATATTTGACTGATCAGAGTTGGGGGGGGGTATTCAAACGATTTATGTTAGGGTATTCATCTTCAGTTTTAATTAAATAAATTTAATGAATTTCCTCTGAATAATTTTTTCAAAATAGCTCTGCAAATTATGAGTTTCCTTTCAAAAATGTTCTCTAGAAGCTTCACCTCGAGCATGCAGGTAAAACAGTTTCCAATTCATAGGTTCAGGTCTCGCATTGGTATGGAACCCTTAATATGTAACCTTTGACCTCTAAAGCACACTACCAGTAATGCATTGATGTAAAAACATGTCAGATGATCATAAACATCTAAAGCTCTCAATATGTTTCTTGAAAAAATATGATCACATATGAACAATGTCGCTGTGTAGTCTTCACTTGGGAGAAAATATTGTCATTCAACTCATTTTAATGTGATTCAATACTAAACAAACTGATACAGTAGAAACCATATCTAGCCGGGAGCTAGCCCCACACCTGGTATCACAGATAAAAACACTAAGTCTAAAAACAAACTTCGTCACCTGACTGATCTTATAACCTCATCTTAAAGAAAGTTTTACTAATTTAAGATAAACAAGTTTAAGTGCATTTTACAAATGAAACCCACCTTTTATTTAACAGATGATACCGGTAATAAACCCACTCCTTAATTAACAAATGTTACCAGTAATAAGCACACCCCTTAATTAACCAATGTTACCGATAATAAACCCACCCCTTAATTAACAGATGTTACCAGTAATAAGCCCACCCCTTAATTAACCGATGTTACCGGAAATAAACCCACCCCTTAATTAACAGATGTTACCAGGAAGAAGCCCGCCCCTTAATTAACCGATGTTACCAGAACTAAACACACTTCTTAATTAACAGATGTTACCAGTAATAAGCACACCCCTTAATTAACCAATGTTACCGATAATAAACCCACCCCTTAATTACCAGACGTTACCAGTAATAAGCCCACCCCTTAATTAACCGATGTTACCAGAACTAAACACACTTCTTAATTAACAGATGTTACCAGTAATAAGCCCACCCCTTAATTAACCGATGTTACCAGAAATAAGCACACCCCTTAATTAACAGATGTTACCAGTAATAAGCCCACCCCTTAATTAACCGATGTTACCGGTAATAAGCACACCACTTAATTAACAGATGTTACCAGAAATAAGCACACCACTTAATTTACAGATGTTACCAGTAATAAGCCCACCACTTGATTAACAGATGTTACCAGTAATAAGCACCCCACTTAATTAACAGATGTTACCAGTAATAAACCCACCACTTAATTAACAGATGTTACCGGTAATAAACCCACCACTTAATTAACAGATGTTACCAGTAATAAGCCACCCCCTTAATTATCAGATGTTACCAGTAATAAGCACACCACTTAATTAACAGTTGGTACCGGTGATAAACCCGACCCTTAATTAACAGATGGTACCAGTAAAAAGCACACCACTTAATTAACAGATGTTACCGGTAATAAACCCACCCCTTAATTGACAGATGTTACCGGTAATAAACCCACTCCTTAATTAACAGATGTTACCAGTAATAAGCACACCACTTAATTAACAGATGTTTCCGATAATAAACCCACTCCTTAATTAACAGATGTTACCAATAATAAACCCACCCCTTAATTAACAGATGTAACCGGTAATAAACCCACCCCTTTATTAACAGATGTTACCAGTAATAAGCCCACCCCTTTATTAACAGATGTTACCGGTAATAAGCACACCACTTAATTAACAGATGTTACCAGTAATAAGCCCACCCCTTAATTATCAGATGTTACCAGTAATAAGCACACCACTTAATTAACAGTTGTTACCGGTAATAAACCTACCCCTTAATTAACAGATGCTACCAGTAATAAGCCCACCCCTTCATTAACAGATGTTACCAGTAATAAGCACACCTCTGAATTAACAGATGTGCCACTTTTTAAGTTTCTAGAAGAGGCCAACGATATAGGTATATTTTACAAGTATTAGCACATTGTTTTATTTTTCCATTATCAACCTATCATAAAATACAATATTGTATCCTACCATTATAAATCCATTATTGTATTTTACCAATATAAACCCATTATAATAATGCTGTATTTTACCAGTATAAACCCATTATAAAGTGAAATATATATGCAAGACCACACACTTGTGTTTTTCTAACGAATCAGAAAGCACGAGTTTATTGTGCGAACGAATATATATTCAAGAGTGTGCGGAGCACACAAGTGAATATATACGTCCGCACAATAAATGAGTGCTTTCTGATTCGTTAGAAAAACACAAGTGTGTGGTCTTGCTTTTATCACATACCTTCCGTATTTGGTAGAGATTGTTTCAAAGATTTTAAAAACTTTGATATTTTTTGCAAATACCAGGAACTTTTCAGTTTGCCATGACAAGGGGATTCCCATAAAAAGTGGTTCCAGTTAGTAGGTAAATACAACATATATTTCATGGTCTGAAAATTGCTTGTATTACTATAACAAGATTCAACAGGTATGTGATAAATGTTTGGTATTTTATCAGTATACCCCCTCCCTGGGTAATTCCATTATTGTTTTTTCCCCAGTATACCCCCTCCCTGGGTAATCCCATCACTGTTTTTTCCCCAGTATGCCCCCTCCCTGGGTAAGCCCATTATTGTTTTTTCCTCAGTATACCCCCTCCCTGGGTAATCCCATAACTGTTTTTTCCCCAGTATACCCCCTCCCTGGGTAATCCCATTACTGTTTTTTCCCCAGTTTCACCTCCATGGGTAATCCCATTATTGTTTTTTCCCCAGTATACCCCCTCCCTGGGTAATCCCGTTACTGTGTTTTCCCCAGTATACCCCCTCCCTGGGTAATCCCATTACTGTTTTTTCCCCAGTTTAAGCCCATTAAAAAGATGACAATTGTTGATCTCCAGAAACCTTCTCCCCCCTTAGGATCCTTCATTTTAGCTTGTAGTCTATCTACAGTTATGTTCTGTTCCTTTGCAAATAAAGTTGATTTTGGGAGTTAAAAACAAATACCCAACATGCAATGTAAAAGATATGTTATTATAAATAACAAACTTGAAGCTCAAGTGTCTTTGAAAAAAAAATTGTCATTTTCATGATAAAAAATTGAAGGTCAAAAAAGATGAAAAACAAAAGGATAATTGGTTGTATCAGTATTTACGGACTGGATGGAATTTGTTGTCTGGGTCTTTGACAAAATATTTGTCCCAGATGTCCACATGAGAAGAAACACGCCCCCAGGGTTTGTAACGTCCGTTCCAGTGCAGCAGGTGGGCGTAACTAAGGAAACTCTTACTGTAGCTTGTCCTTGTCGTCCACCCTACAAAATATATACACATTGTCAGGATTTCTTACACTCAATCATACCACTACAAATAAGGATTGAACAGTTATTTTCCAATTTCATGCGGGTATAAACATTGAAAAATGCTGCTCAATCCTTACATTTACATTCTAAATTTCTATGTATTATTGATATTGACCTAAATACAGATATTACCTAATATCTCTGATATGAAGTGTTTATGATTTTGTTGCAAACGAGATTCCTAATGTCAGCAAAATGTTTGTTTCTAGTGGCTATCTCATGTTATTCGAGGCATGAGGAGAAGCTTCGAAATGACGCTGATCCAATAGCATTCATAGCCCTATGAATGCAATTTCCTATGGTAATGCTCATAGAGAAACTTGCAGTGGAAATGTAACTATATATATATGTCAGGTCGTAATATCTTAACATCCAGCAAGAGTGATTAATACAAGGTGAAACACAATTGTTGCAAAATAAATAGTTTATCTTTTCATTTTTTTAATAAACTCACACGACAAAAATACTTAAATTGTTTGTCAGGACTTACTACACTGGTTATCTATTACATGCAGATACTCAATTAGAGAGCAATATTCAGTATGACCAATAATAATAGGGAACAATTTATTTGTAAGTTTTCCTGACACTCTTATTAGGGTATTTTATTCTAGCAAAAACTGTATTTTCGTGTGACATTTGCAGTGGTTGAAATACTGCTTTTAAGAACTACTGACTGTAGCATTGATTAATTTCTCTAACATAGAACTATTGAAATAAATAGAATGTTTTTACTTTTGATTCAATTATAGTTAACAGCATAAGAATAAGTTCACTTGTGTCAAATGCAATAACCTTATAACCATGACAATTTAACCAGTGTCAGTAACAGTATTACGTGAGTAAAGGTTTTTACAGACCTAGGTAGCGGACATGCCAGTTAGGATCTATCTCTGTATACTGGTTGTAAAATACGATCATCATCGGTGGCTGTGAGGCTCCGCCCCCGCGTTCATTTCCATACACTTCCTCTCTGGAACAATAAAATGTTATTCTGCTTATGGCACAAACATATATTACAATTCAAAGAGGAGATGGTCAGAAAACATCAAATGGAGAGTCACGGCAAATTTAATCCAGTTTACATGTTTAGTACATGTTTAGGCCCACTACATTAATTATTATTATGTAGTTATGTAGTTTGGCCGTCATCAGAACAAATGATGGCCATACACTAGCAGAGGTTGGATATCATTTTCCCATATATTGCAATTGTCTGCCCTTTGACAGGACTGATTTATCTTGCATACAATATCAATATTTCCTCATTTTAAATAGTGCTGTAAAATTTTACATGACTCATGTGCCTAAATCGCTGTTACATTTTTATATGTATTTCATTTAGGAGAGTAGATTGTGTTCTTCAATACTTCAACATGGGTTTACCCTTTGTTACAGGAGGTGCTGTTCATACAGACACAAATGACAACAAGGTTACCGCGAACGGTATATAATACGCCCGTCACACATTGAATGAGCAGTTGTTTGTATGATTGAAATATATGAAGTATTTGTGAGTAATTGATATTAAAAGAGAAATCATTCAACATAACTGGTAGATCAATGAGTGCAATACAACATCATTGAACGCATGCATCGCATTAATGAAACCAAGGGTAATAACTCCAGTAATCACGCTTGTCCGTTGGCGGTTATC
>NW_018403589.1:935308-1075000 GCF_002113885.1 Mizuhopecten yessoensis | reverse complement strand
GCCCGCCCGCCCGCCCGCCCGCTCACGTGATAACATAATACGTCCCCGTCTTCGACGGGCGTATAAAAAAGGATGAATCACGGAGCTACATTTGGTCATGTGTTAGGCCTGATAACTTTCACGTTCATATTCATACACATCATATTTTCCACATTGACTACAGCAGATCAACTGATTTCAATGGTTATATGATATATTGAACACAGCAAAGACCTTCGTAAAACATCTACCCCCATCTGTCCTGAAAAAGTCATCTGCCAGGATAAAAAGTAATAATTAAGCAAGAACTTTAAATAAAACATGTGAAACTTAGCTTCATACCACTTAATGTATATTCTTTACTTACAAATATCTTTTTCTCATAAATTCTCGTAATACATCACTACTCAGGAAAGCTTACTTCGTATTCAGAGTCATCCAGTACTCAAGCTTCTGTGTGATGTTGTTTTTCCTCCACAGATCCAGGTCAGCAACAAACACCCCGCTGTTGAATGCACACTCGTTTGGGTTTAGATCAAGTTCTTTAACATGTTTGTTTTTGAAATCAATATAATCTGCGTAATTGTTCTGGAATATATAAATAAAAGACGATTATTTCATTGTTAATAAAGTAAAAACTGTGTCAGTTAAAAATATCTTTACTTTACAATCTTCTTTTTAAAACTACTTTGTCTTTGACGTTTGAATATGGTCACTTCAGGGCTTTGTCACCTGAAAGGATCACAAAAACATGTTTTCTCTTTATATCACGTTATATATATATCGTTTATATCATGTTTTCCTCTGACAGAAGTGATATTAAGCAAAATCTACTATATCAATTTTTTTTCATAAATGATATTTTATTTTGTATGGACATGGTTTTTGCTAACTTTGGCTGATGATGTGTCTATGTAGAACTAAAGATGGTGTTATTTATGGCTAAGTTGTGAGATAGAAACGTACTTTCATGAGTGAGAGTCTCTTAGCTGGTCCATCACAGTCCTTAGAGAATGCAGCGGCATGCCCTGGTTTTAATTTCATGTTGTATAATTCATAAACATCACCTTAAAAAAAAAAATGGTTTTGATAATAAATCTAATGAGTTTATATAGTCTTTTTACAGTTTCATAAAAGGAACCCTAGACCCCTATTACAGGCTGAATTCATCTACTGATACAGGCAATTCTCTTTGGGTGTAACATTTACAGATCAGGAGGAGAAAATATTTTTGAAAATACATGTAGTGTAAAATTATCTCATTTTGGCCCCTTCATTCATATACATCTATATATAATGTACTTTCACTGTTCTACGTTACAAAATTTCCAACCAACAGTGAAGGAGGAGTTGAAATTTGAAGTTTCAAGGGCCATAACTCCAGGATAAAGTCAAATTGTTAGTTCCTTTCTTCATGTACTGTGCCAGATTACAAGAAAATCTAACAAACAGTTAAGATGCCCTTACAAATTTCACAGATTAATGGAGGGAGATCAGAGGGTAACATGTAACCCCAATCCCCCACAACTTTGTTTGCAGGGGGTATAAAAAGATCATGGACAGCCAGACAGGGTGCTATGTGACACCCCCCCCCCCCCCCCCCCCCTATCCCTGCAAACTTTGTTTGATTGGAGTATAATAACCCAGGTTTCCATCACCTTAGCATGCATGGTCCATATAAGTTAAGTTGAAATAATGCACCTATTGGTTTAAAAAAATAAATAAATATTTAAATATAAAATTGTTTACTAACAGTACATAAGGCATATAGCAGATAGTGCTTTATTGGACGAAAGTTCATGCAATATTAAATCTATCTGCAGTCCAGAAAATGTTTTGTAGGAATGCAAAAACTTAAATCAAAGTTTATAATGTTATCGGTAAAATTTTCTCCAAATGATTTTGCAGTCATATCTGGTAGCACCTGTGTCCTTCTGAAGGCCACGTACAATGTGTATATTATGTTAAAGTACGAAAGAAGTCATGATCTACACAAACCATGTTTTGTTTATCTGGGTACTTAAGGTTATGGATTAATGAGGTGTGACTATCATGTGATGAACATTGGGGTTTCTTTCTGAGGAGGGCAGAGGAGGTCATAGATATTTTTGTTTTAACAGAAGTATATAAATTGAGAGACAGTCAGATCTCACCTTGAACAATGCTGTCATCATCAATATAGAGAACCCGTCCATGGAAATCTGGAAATAACCGTGGTAGATAGTATCTTCCAAAGTTCATCTTGAAATAAAATAAAAATGAAATATAGATATAATAGGATCAGACTCTCCTCTCCTAATCTTCTCTCCTGATGTGTGAAGGACCCTGTCCCACTACAGACAAAACACCAGAGAATTCCACTAGCCTTTTATATATACAGTAATCTTCAGCTGGCTTAATTCTGTGTTGTGGATATAACTGTAATGTAATTGGGTGAGGACATTTCTGTTGACCAGGTAGATTAGCTATACAGTTAGAGTGACAGTAGACCAGTCAGCCATGGTCTTGGTCAACTCTAATTTTACACTCAGAATTCTGTTGACCAGGTAGATTAGCTATACAGTTAGAGTGACAGTAGACCAGTCAGCCGTGGTCTTGGTCGACTCTAATTTTACACTCAGAACTCTGTTGACCAGGTAGATTACCTATACAGTTAGAGTGACAGTAGACCAGTCAGCCATGGTCTTGAACGACTCTAATTTTACACTCAAAACTCTGTTGACCAGGTAGATTAGCTATACAGTTAGAGTGACAGTAGACCAGTCAGCCATGGGCTTGGTCGACTCTAATTTTACATTCAGAACTCTGTTGACCAGGTAGATTACCGATACAGTTAGAGTGACAGTAGACCAGTCAGCCATGGGCTTGAACGACTCTAATTTTACACTCAGACCTCTGTTGACCAGGTAGATTACCGATACAGTTAGAGTGACAGTAGCCCAGTCAGCCATGGTCTTGGTCGACTCTACTTTTACACTCAGAACTCTGTTGACCAGGTAGGTTAGCTATACAGTTAGAGTGACAATAGACCAGTCAGCCATGGTCTTGGTCGACTCTAATTTTACACTCAGAACTCTGTTGTTGGTCATGTTTTGTTTATGTCATCTGTATCATTTTTTTAAAAAGTCCTGCATTTTCATACAAGTCCTGCATAGTATGGTTTTCTTTTTTGAAATAATAAATCTAAGCTTTAGTCATTCTGCAAATTCAGTTACTACTGCATAGCTACAGTTTTTGGCAGTGGTACAGGGATCCTAATTTTTTTCCATTTTTTTCTCCATTTCTAATAAATATTGTTTAAATAACTGCTGATTGTAATGAACAGGAGTCAATTTGACCCTTGACCTGTAAGTCAATAGAATGGTTATCACTGTCAGGATTATATCAAGTTTTCCCGAACGGCCCAGCGAAAAACATTTAACAACATCTACACTGTTATATAAAGTTTTCCCGAATGGCCCAGCAAAAAACAATTAACAACATCTACACTGTTATATAAAGTTTTCCCGAATGGCCCAGCAAAAAACATTTAACAACATCTACACTGTTATATAAAGTTTTCCCGAACGGCCAAGCAAAAAACATTTAACAACATCTACACTGTTATATAAAGTTTTCCCGAATGACCCAGCAAAAAACATTTAACAACATCTACACTGTTATATAAAGTTTTCCCGAACGGCCCAGCAAAAAACATTTAACAACATCTACACTGTTATATAAAGTTTTCCCGAACGGCCCAGCAAAAAACATTTAACAACATCTACACTGTTATATAAAGTTTTCCCGAACGGCCCAGCAAAAAACATTTAACAACATCTACACTGTTATATAAAGTTTTCCCGAACGGCCCAGCAAAAAACATTTAACAACATCTACACTGTTATATAAAGTTTTCCCGAACGGCCCAGCAAAAAACATTTAACAACATCTACACTGTTATATAAAGTTTTCCCGAACGGCCCAGCAAAAAACATTTAACAACATCTACACTGTTATATAAAGTTTTCCCGAACGGCCCAGCAAAAAACATTTAACAACATCTACACTGTTATATAAAGTTTTCCCGAACGGCCCAGCAAAAAACATTTAACAACATCTACACTGTTATATAAAGTTTTCCCGAACGGCCCAGCAAAAAACATTTAACAACATCTACACTGTTATATAAAGTTTTCCCGAACGGCCCAGCAAAAAACATTTAACAACATCTACACTGTTATATAAAGTTTTCCCGAACGGCCCAGCAAAAAACATTTAACAACATCTACACTGTTATATAAAGTTTTCCCGAACGGCCCAGCAAAAAACATTTAACAACATCTACACTGTTATATAAAGTTTTCCCGAACGGCCCAGCAAAAAACATTTAACAACATCTACACTGTTATATAAAGTTTTCCCGAACGGCCCAGCAAAAAACATTTAACAACATCTACACTGTTATATAAAGTTTTCCCGAACGGCCCAGCAAAAAACATTTAACAACATCTACACTGTTATATAAAGTTTTCCCGAACGGCCCAGCAAAAAACATTTAACAACATCTACACTGTTATATAAAGTTTTCCCGAACGGCCCAGCAAAAAACATTTAACAACATCTACACTGTTATATAAAGTTTTCCCGAACGGCCCAGCAAAAAACATTTAACAACATCTACACTGTTATATAAAGTTTTCCCGAACGGCCCAGCAAAAAACATTTAACAACATCTACACTGTTATATAAAGTTTTCCCGAACGGCCCAGCAAAAAACATTTAACAACGTCTACACTGTTATATAAAGTTTTCCCGAACGGCCCAGCAAAAAACATTTAACAACATCTACACTGTTATATAAAGTTTTATTACATGATGTAGAATTTTTCATTAGAGATGTCAGAAAGGGAAGAAAACAGAATACAGAATAATACTTACTGGACTGGCCAGTTCTGGACGACCTCCTCGGACCTTTATTTTCCCCTTGACCCATTCTTGTGGGAAAACATGTAGGTCATAAAATATTACAAGCAACGTGGAAGTTTCAATCCAGATTCTGTAACAATAAATATTAGTTCACTATTAGATGTGTATTTTTAACATACACAGGATACTAATGGTTTCCAATAGAATAGGGGGGTCGCAGTGGCCAAGTTACCACTAGCCCTCCACCAAAGGGTCGCAGGTTCGAGATCTACATGGGGCAGTCGCCATGTACTGGCCGTTGGTTGTGTGTATTTTCTGAGGAACTCTGGCTTTCTTCCACCATCAAATCATGGCACGTCCTTCAATGACCATGTTAATAGGACGTAAAACACAAACAAACCAAACCAATAGAATACTTTCATTATTTCACGACCAGCAGATTTCATTTTCACTACAATATATATTTGCTGGAATCATGTTCATGGGGTGAAAGATGCTTCATTTGATTTTTTCTAATGTATACACATAAGGCCTAAAAAAAAAATATTGTCTGTTTAGGGTTGCATGGGCAAAAAAACAAGGGTAGGTAGGTTGAATTTTTTGATTTTTGTATATTTTTGTGTACCGTGTGGTCATGTGAGTATGACGTCGACCCTACTATTATATGTAAAACAAAGAATTACATAAACAAGGTTCATTTGGAGGCAAATTGTGCTCCATATGCTAACACTCAGCGCCAAGACGGAGCTGGAAGCCATTTTGAAACTAAATTCAAAAATCAGCGTGGGTTTTTTTTTCATCAAAAAGTTTTGGGTCGGGGGTAAAAAGCTAGGGTCGGTCGGGAACCCTAAACAGACATATGTATTTTTTTGGCCTAATAGCTTTCAAATACAACTGATAAGATTTCTTTTTTTCAACATGTTAAATGATTTCTTTACATAATGACAAATCGAGTTCATATGACAGTTGAAAAATAAATCAACATGAAATTAACAAGATGAGATGGTATACTAATTACCTGGCGTGGTCCATGCTCTTTCTGTCCACGAACAGGTGGAACATGACGTCGTGTTTGGTGTTGAGGCGGATGCTGTTGATAAGGGCCATCATACCACCGATGGTGTTGCTGTCAGACATTATACACACATGGACAGCATCGGTTGATGTCATGTTTTTTTTCTGTGCCAGCGCCTCCTGTCTGAATATACCTGAAAAAGTACACTGTGTTATGTCTGGGCAAGTATGGGTCTATGTACTCTCACATTGTGGATCAATCATTTATTCCAAACTGGATTTTGGTTCCAGGGGAGTTTATTTCAATTCAGTTTTTTCAAAAACTATGAATTTCAAATACATAACTTAATTTTAAGATTGTAAAAGACATCATAAAGAACATGCAATCAAAACCAAATGGATCCAACAATTCCTTCTCCATATGACTGTTAGGGGATATTGTAAATATCCATATGACTGTTAGGGGATATTGTAAATATCCATATGACTGTTAGGGGATATTGTAAATATCCATATAACTGTCAGGAGATGTTGTAAATATCCGTATAACTGTCAGGAGATGTTGTAAATATCGATATAATTGTAGGGAATTGCAACCAAAATGATGTTCAGAATTGACCAAATTGGGTCCAGGCTACAATTTATAGCAGTTTTTCAAGTTCTCTACTTATTATCACCCCCACCCAAAAAAAAGATTAAATTTACCTTTGACTGTAACTCTGGTATAAATTTAACACAAACCTTTGTCAATTACACTTTTCTTCTGGGCATTTGGCAACAGCATAGGAAACCACAGATAGATCATGAAACCAAGCCATACCAGAGTCAGAGCAGTTGCAACTGTAACAGGAAGCAAACTTTGACAATTGTGTTGATAAGTACACAGTGATATATACATGTACATTGTAAGTCAATTGACAAATTATTGAACCCAGTGTATATACATGTACATTGTAAGTCAATTGACAAATTATTGAACCCAGTGTATATACATGTACATTGTAAGTCAATTGACAAATTATTGAACCCAGTGTATATACATGTACATTGTAAGTCAATTGACAAATTATTGAACCCAGTGTATATACATGTACATTGTAAGTCAATTGACAAATTATTGAACCCAGTGTATATACATGTACATTGTAAGTCAATTGACAAATTATTGAACCCAGTGTATATACATGTACATTGTAAGTCAATTGACAAATTATTGAACCCAGTGTATATACATGTACATTGTAAGTCAATTGACAAATTATTGAACCCAGTGTATATACATGTACATTGTAAGTCAATTGACAAATTATTGAACCCAGTGTATATACATGTACATTGTAAGTCAATTGACAAATTATTGAATCCAGTGTATATACATGAGTATGCCAAGAAATTCCAGTCAAGTTCTACTACATATAACTAAAACAAATTATAATGGTACCTTAAAATGTCTGTTTTTAATGTTTCTGCTATGCAACTAGCTAGTCAGGTAAAGCTCAGAGAAAGGGTACAAAATGGCAGATTTATATGTTTCAAGGGAAAAGTGTAAAAGGCAAGGAAAAATGTGGAGAAATACTGCCTTACTGGTAAGCTACCTTTTTGATGTGGTATAACTCGGGCAACCACAGACTAGTTCACCAACTTCAAGCATGGTTAGTGGCTGGATGGATGCCCTTCCGCACGATATATTTGGTGGCAGCGGTGGGATTCTCGGGTACCGTGTAAGGCAAGGTCCCCATGGTTAGGGAGGGTGCATTGGTACTTCAACTCTATTAACACCAATTACAATTTTCCTTTTCCCCCATTTGAAAACACCATGGCTATTCATTATAAGTACCCGAAAGACAGGGTTATACAAATGGTGTCCAGAAATCTCCTTGAATAATAAACCAACCATTACTAACAAGCCAAACCTATTTTCATAACTTTTGCCATTTGTTATGCTCTCTCACACTTTCCTCAATCTACTTCATCTTGACCTTTGGTCATAAAACAGGGGTCCGGTGTAAAGTGAGTCACGCCTTGTACATTAAAATTCATTCTGCTGGATTTTGATATAAGAGTTGGCTAATTGTTTAATTAGCTTCCACAAAGTATAGTATAGGCTAAAGGTTTAGACTAGCTGATGACTGTATTTGACAGTCCAAAAATGTAATCCTTTGACCTATAAACCACAGAAAATAGAACTAGAATACCCCTAGCCTCCATATTAGAAATCTTTGGCAATTTAAAAAAGTGAAATTGCACTTAGACAACAATGTCCCCCTCCTCCCTGCTTCCCATTTTTTTTCATTTATTTGTATTTTTTGTTTTTGTGTCCTAGGCTTAATAATCACCAGAACAAAGACGTAAAAGCCCCATCAACCAATCAATCACCAGAACTTCCCAGGCTATTTCCGGTCTCTGGACGAGACTTCTTAGAGGGGAGAATATTGTAACAGCCAAAAATAAGATAGGGAAATCTGTGACTGCTTTAATACGGATAAGCTAGCTGTTCCAGTGATGTGGCATAGCTGGGGACCTGCTCAATATAAAGTTCAGTAACATCGAGCATGGTCAGTGACTGGATTATCGTCTGCATGTTACAAAAAATAAGAACCCTTTTGATCAGTCAAATTTCGAAACAAGTGGTACTTCATTTCAAAGAATAATTTTTACATACAAAAATAAAGTTATATACCTATGAACTGTCATTTTCCTCAATTTAGTAATGAAATTGTTCCTATAGACAGTAACATTATATAACTGTGTTACCCAAATGAATGTTTATTACTAATGTAATAGGCGCGGAAAAATGCAAGGCCAGACCTGGGTTCGAACCTGAGACCCTCCTAACATTAAATGGACGCTCTACCAATTGAGCTACCCGGTCACCTTCTGCACCTTACTGTGCCTGTTCAACACACTCTTGATCTTTTGTTGAGCTTAAATGTAAAGACTTATGTAGCCCAAGTTTCCTCTGGCCCTGACACCAGACTTGGACATTTTGACAGATAGATGTCTGGTGTCAGGGCCAGAGGAAACTCGGGCTAAGACTTATGATACCACAGACTTAAATCAAATTCTGTGATACCGTGCTAGTGGAACCTGCTTATTATGATATCCTATTTGCCAGAGAAAAATATCATAATAACCGATGTATCATAATAACCGATCAAGCTATTTTCGATCGTTTTTATGTTGTCTGAACCGGAAGTGAGATGCCCGATATCAATCAGACATAGATTGATGTGGAAACATTGGGAAAATATAAATACAAAAAGATAAATTCATAATTGAAGTATTTTGTTCATTGTTATTTATATCAGTGAGTTGGAAAAATTCAAGAAGTTTTCGTTTTGCCATCGTAATGAGTATGTAAATTCTACTGTCACTTTCAAATAACTTCAAGCATATTACTAATACTACTGTAATAGCTGTGTCGCTCACATTTATGAAATATTTGAAAGATTAACCTCTAAAATGTAAGTTTTTTGTAATTCAACATTACCATAAAAATTACAGCTTTATACAACATTGATTTATTTTTATAAATAAAGAAATCTCAAAACATATTGTTCAATTCATCTATAAAGTTTACCTAGGTTATTATAGCTATATAGGTTTTTACAGCTATATACACGAGTAAATCCGCATTTTAAACATATGTAGCACTTTATCCGACCTGTGATTTATGGACTGCAATTCTTGCCTTACACATTGTGTAATATAAATATCTAGTTTCTAAACAGATTGTGCATGTATTATGAGGGTGTTCGTTTGGACAGAGTTGCATTGGTTGTAAATCAATTTCAAAATATTTTATTGTTACATGTAATACCAACAAAGATAATTACAATTATTTAGGGTGTTATTCCAAAAATTGTTACATGCGCCGAATGTATGCGCCCCTGGTTCATCCCAGTGAAAACTTTTCTGAAACGTTTGTCGACCTTTAAAAATGGTGAAGTGGTGAAACACCTAAACATGACACTCGGTATAATAAAATCAAATCACATTCATGAGAGGGCGATATTGCATGATTTCAAAGAAAACAATGTGTACTGTAATTATAAACGTAGTACTCACAAACCTAAATCAGCCAATCAGTGAGTGTTTCATACCATTGTAATCCCTATCTTAAATTTGTTCCGGGTTAATACAGTGCCTCTGAATAATTTAAATAGGTAATTGTTGACATATTTTACATTGAATAAAATCTGCAGATATTGAATTTTAGAACAAGAGGCCCAAGGGCCTTTTAGCGGTCACCTGAGTTATATTATAGGTACTAGTAGCTCAATTTCATTGTTGAGATGTACAAAATGTGGAAAACAACATGCAAACAAAGTGAAATACAATAGTTGTCATGTCACCAAAGGATAAGAACTTTAAAAAATATTCAAATAAATTATTCTGCTGTTAAAACATCTGAGTCTGAGTAAGAAGTTTTTTTAAACTTTTAACCGTAATTCCCATTTGGGCCCAACCCCTCCAGCCCCTGGGGTTGGGGCATGGTCTTATTTTTCTCATACCATTTAATTGCCATATGGCAGCATAATCATTCCAACCAAGTTTGAATAAATACCTGCTGAAAATGGACAAAATATACCCAAAAGTGTTATTTCCATATATAAACTAAAAGTCAACTTAACCCCCTCCCCAAAGGAGAAGGGATGGCCCAGGAGAGAAAAAATGAAAAAGAGATAAAGCCCCTGACAGAATTTTCATCCATGCACAGAATTTAATTGTACTACATCTGAGTCTGAAGGAGAAGATTTTAAAATATTGGTTAATTTTCCCTTTGGTGCCCTGGCCCCAAGGATGATTCTCACCAAGTAAGATTAATTTCCTACAGAAAATTGACAAAATATAGCCAAAAGTGTTATTTCCCTATATAAACTATAGTAAATTTTACCCCCTTCAAATTCCCAAAGGAGAATGGATGGCCCTGGGATACTGAAATTTACAATTTTAACAAAGCCCCTGATGATCTTTTCATACATGCAGAGAAATTGACTGTAGTACCTCCGAGTCTGGAGAAGAAGATTTTTGAAACATTGGTTAATTTTCCTTTTGCGGCCCTGCCCTGGCCCCTGGGTTTGGGGAAGGAATCCACATTTTTACAATTTGATACCATCCTCCTCCAAGGATGATTCTCACCAAGTAAGATTAATTTTCTACTCAAAAATGGATAAAATATACCCAAAAGTGTTGTTTCCCTATATCAACTATAGTAAACTTTACCCCTCCCCAAAGGAGAACGGATGACCCTGGGGTACTGAAATTTACAATTTCAATAAAGCCCCTAATGATCTTTCCATCCATGCAGAGAAATTGACTGTAGTACCTCTGAGTCTGGAGAAGAAGATTTTTGAAACATTGGTTAATTTTCCTTTTGCGGCCCTGCCCTGGCCCCAGGGGTTGGGGTAGGAATCCCAATTTTACAATTTTGTAGCCTCATCTACCAAGGATGTTTCTGGCCAAGTTTGAAAAAATTCCATCCACTGGTTCTTGAGGAGAAATGTTTACGCATGACGGACGATGACGGACGTGAACGGACGGAAAGCAATCAGAATCGGTCACTTGAGCAAAGCTTAGGTGACCTAAAAATGTATGGTTAGCAGATTTTAAAATGTGATGGCGGATTGATATGGGGTGAAATGTCAGAGGGTGTTCCTGTCCTACTTCACAGGGCACGAAATATCCCCCGCCCGATGGCTCGTATACACGGCAAAATACTGAAAGAACTTAAGGATATCACAGCACCAATACTAACAAAATATTCCAAACATCACTCAATAGAGGAACATTAACAGTAATTTCCAGGTCCAGTACACTTTGCCGATTGAGCTAAAGCTGTAAAGACCTATAATAGCTCTATTGACCTATTTTGAGCTATTTTCATGTGATTTTTTTTTTATGGAAAACGAAACAAAGTTGCTATTAAAAGAAGATTGTATCATAAGGTTGATAACAAAAGACATTAAATATAAGTAATCTTTTTAAAAAATAATGATGTTAAGAAATCGGAAATTTTACATTTATGAAAAATGAAAATAAACATCTAAATGTATGCTTTTTGTAGTCAACATTACCATTAACCTTATTGTTTTATGCGACTTTGCTTTAATTTAATGAAAGTTGAAATCTGAGAAAATATAGCTCAACTATATATACAGCTATAATTTATAGGTGTATATAGCTATATAGGTCTTTATAACTATATAGCTCAATCGGCAGAGTGTACTGGACCTGTATGTATCGTCTACAGTAGGACTTCATCAGTTTCCGTGCGTTATTTTAGACGTTTGCCCATCGTCTGTAAACTGACACAAAAATTACCGGAAGTTCGTCAGAAAAACATAAGAAATAATCACCAATTAAAAAAACATGCATATATATGCAGTTTTGCTTAATGCACTTTTTATCTTGCTCAAAATGAGCCCATACCTGAAAAAAACATGATATATTTCATTCATGAACCAGTCTTTTTTTGTAGTCTGACAAACGTAGGAAATGTCGTATTCAAATAATGCCACATCTCCTTGCTGATTATTCCCCCACTTCCGAAGAGCCAAGGAAACATTCTTATAGATAGATAGATAGATAGATAGATAGATAGATAGTACTGCAATGAAATTCCAATTTTCACCAATTTTAAACAGAACAAAATGAGAAATAACTTACCATCAACCAAAAACGATATAAGACTGCAGAAAAAAATAATAACAGATTCTATATTATAACTAAATAAATAAATTTATAAAATTGCATGAATTCGTTCCAGTTGACACATTGAAAAATCAATTTAAAATGTGAAATTTAAAAAAAAATGTTTTGATAATTAATTTGACGATCAAAGATATTATTGTTATTCCAAACAAAGCTTTTGTTCTTGCAGGTCACTGTAGAGAATTCTTTAAATGTATTCGAGTTATCTTTCTTTGGACACTAAATCAAAAAAGACACACGGAAACATATGACGAAGGGCCAAGTGAGCTTATGCCATGGTGCGGCGTCCGGCGTCAATATTTTACTTTAAACAACTTCTTCTCAATAAACTAAAGGCCTAGGATGATGATATTTGGCCAGAAGCAAACTGGGATGAAGGGCTACCAAGTTTTTTTCAAATAAATGACCTTCATCTATTTTCAAGGTTACAGGGGTCAAATATGTTAAAAACTTTAAACAACTTCTTCTGAATAACCAAAAGTCGCAGGATGATGATATTTGGCCAGTAGCATGCAGGGATGAAGGGCTACCAAATTTGTTCAAATGAATGACCTTCATCTATTTTCAAGGTCACAGGTGTCAATTGTCTTAAAAAATCTTTAAACAACTTCTCAATAACTAAGAGGCCTAGGATAAAGATATTTGGCCAGAAACATGCTGGGATGAAGGGCTACCAAGTTTGTTCAAAGGAATGACCTTGACATTTATTCAAGGTCACAGGGGTCAAATATATTTAAAACCTTTAAACAACTTCTTCTGAATAACTTAAGAGGCCTGGGGTTATGACATTTGGCCAGTAGCATGCTGGGATAAAGGGCTACCAAGTTTGTTCAAATGAATGACCTTGACCAACTTTAAAGGTCACAGCTGGGGTCAAATGTCTTAAAATCTTCAAACCACTTCTTCTTAATAACCAAAAGGCCCCGGGTACTGATATAGGGCCTGTAGCATGCTGGGATGAAGGGCCACCAAGTTTGTTCAAATCAAAGACCTTGACCCACTATCAAGGTCACTGGGGTCAGATGTCTTAAAATCTTCAAACGACTTCTTCTCAATAACCAAAAGGCCAAGGGTACTGATATTGGGCCTGTAGCATGCTGGGATGAAGGGCTACCAATGCAAGTTTGTTCAAATGAATGACCTTGACCCACTTTCAACCTAATGTCCTTGTTCGACATTCAAGGACACATGCTTCATGTTTAAATCTTTTAATAGGTTCTTGAGAATCAAACACTGATATTCTGCCTGTAGTTGTATTTTACTCCATTTTTAAGATTACAAGTGTGAGATTAATACCAGGTGAGCGATGCAGGCCCATTGGGCATCTTGTTTTAAATACAGTTTTTTGTTGCTAGTTTCTTGTTTCCGTTAGTAGATTGTAAACATGTTTATGACAGTCATCCGTAATTTCAACAGTTTTCTGCCGATATGAGTACAAAATTGTGGACGCTTCTTAATAATATAAGTGCGCGGAAACCGGGAACCTGAGGATATGCCTGGATGGATCATATTGAGAATAGATTTGCAATTGCTTTGATGAATCATGTGGCTCATTTATTTTTCCTATAATATGAAATAGGCGAGACCTAAACAGCAGGCACACATACACATGAAATCAGGTCCAGTACACTCTGCCAATTGAGCTATATAGCTTATAAATACCTACATGTATATAGCTATATTCACCTATACATTATCAGGTCGGGGAAAACCACTAACTTGTTTTCAGATTTCTATTTTCATTAAATTAAAGCAAAGTCGCATAAAACAATAAGGTTTATGGTGATGTTGACAAAAAGCATACAGTTAGGTGTTTATTTTCATTTTTTATATATCGTCTAGTCACCAGTTTCCGCGCGTTATGTATTTCCGGCAGCCATTTTATCAAGCTATATCTCGTAACTACGTGACCTGCTGAACACAACACAAGGATATTTTAGACGTTTGGCCATAGTCTGTAAACTGACTCAAAAAACACGCAAAATTTGCAGTTTTGCTTAATGCACTTTTTATCTAGCTCAAAATGAACCCATACCTGAAAAAACGGTGACATATTTCATCCATAAACCGGTCTTTCTTGTAGTCTGACAAACGTACGAAAATGTTGCCGATTTTTGTCCACTTCCAAAGAGCCAAGGAAACATTCTTATATTGATAAACAGTGTTTTCAATAAAACGTAAACCTTGTAATGCAATGAACTTCCAATTTGAACCAATTTTAAACAGAACAAAACGAGAAATTACTTACCATCAACCAAAACCGATATAAAACTGCAGAAAAAAATAATAACAGATTCTATATTATAACTAAATAAATATAATAAATAAATTTATAAAATTACATGGATTCGTTCAATTTGATATCTTGAAAAATCAATTAAAAATATGAAATTAAAAAAAAAAAAAAGATAATTAATTTGACAATCAAAGATATATATTTTTATTCCAAACGAAGCTTTTGTTCTTGCAGGTCACTGTAGAGAATTTCTTTTTAGTGTATTCGAGTTATCTTTCTTCGAGCGCTAAATCAAAGTATAGACACACGGAAACATATGACGGCTACTTCCGACGGGAGAAATTTGCTAAAAATTGTTTGTTCTGATTTTTAAAAATACCAGTTTTATGTTGCTATTTTTTTGCTTCCTTTAGTAGATTGTTTACATGTTTATGACAGTCTTCCGTAATTTCAACAGTTTTCTGCCGATATGAGTACGAAATCGCGGATGTTTCTTATACGCGGAAACCGGTAGGCCTAACCCGAGGATATGTACAATTTCCTATTTAAACTAACTGAGTGCAACGTATTTGTAAACAAAAATAAGTATTCAACAATTGCATTTAGCATCATGACACAACAGTACATACTCCTTTTGGAAGAAAAAAATCCCATGTTGATTTCACGCTTGTTTCGTCCACTGTCTGCAAAATTTGTGTCCAAACGTTGCCACGTAGCTATGTGGAGGTTTGACACTTGGGCGCGGACATTTATAAAATGCCCGTATGATAACATTGCGAAAATTTTAAATGCCAATATAACGGAACGTTATTAGTGAAAAAAATGATTGTCGTGGAATATAACATATTTTGATATTTTGTTCGAACAAAACTAAACAAAAAAACAGGTTTCTGATAAATTAAATAGTGGTTTTTTTCTTCTAGTTACAGTTTTGTTTAGCAAGTTTGTTGGTTAATCTGAAATTTATATTTTTCGAGCACATGGCAGAGAATGAATCTGTACATTGAGGGATCGAAAGTTCTCCACAAAGTTTTAGAGAAGCATGGATCTGTAAAAAATCTTGCCTACAGTTCACAATATGAGGTAATTATTATTTCATTTTAAAAGATCTCGTTCGAAACAATTTAAGACCGGGTAGATCGTAAAGAATGTCAGAACCACGTGGATTCGGGTCCCGTTCGCCAATTTACAAAAGACTTAATTATCATGTTTCATGCATAATTGCGGTGTCGAACAAATAAGGCTCATTTAAAGGAGACTTAGGAAAATGCAATTCAAATGCATATGCAGAATAATGACTCAAAAAGAATCGCCTCAAAAAAGGTTGGGGCACAGGGGCACGTTACAAATGTCTGAAATACACACATATGCTATACTGATATGGGTCACAACACAGATAAACATACACAAGGGAAGAAGCTACGTCAGAGCACTACCGGTCCCGCCAAATTTCAAATGAAGATTTTCAACACTTACTTTTGTTATTTTTTCCAGCGATCTGCGGCGATAGCTTCGATTTTAATTGTAATAAAGTAATCCATCATGATCAATTGTGTAATCATTCGTCTAATACATCCAATCAAGCTCTTTTTCGGGGAATTTGCAGTTTTACCGCCATGATTAACTTGGACCTGACCCGGAAATGACGAGGGCTTTTCGACATGTCTTTATAGCATACTGCCAAATACTACGGAAAGTCCCAAGGCCCCCCGAGTAGAGTCTAGTCCCGCAGCAAATAATTTTTGGCGCAATATATAAAACATCATGTCTCGCATCGTGTTCTGGTATGTATTTCACATTTACATAGTCCAATATTTTTGATACGGTAACTTTTAAACGTAAAATGCAAAATAAGTACCAGGAAACGATGCGAGACATGATGTTTTATATATTGCGCCAAAAATTATTTGCTGCGGGACTAGACTCTACTCGGGGGGCCTTGGGACTTTCCGCAGTATTTGGCAGTATGCTATAAAGACATGTCGAAAAGCCCTCGTCATTTCCGGGTCAGGTTCAAGATAATCAAGGCGGTAAAACTGCAAATTCCCCGAAAAAGTGCTTGATTGGTTGTATTAGACGAATGATTACACAATTGATCACGATGGATTACTTTATTACAAGTCAAAGCGAAGCTATCGCCGCAGATCGCTGGAAAAAATAACAAAAGTAAGTGTTGAAAATCTTCATTTGAAATTTGGCGGTACCGGTAGTGCTCTGACGTAGCTTCTTCCCTTGTGTATCTTTATGTTTGTTGTGACCCATATCAGCATAGCATATGTGTGTATTTCAGACATTTGTAACGTGCCCCTGTGGTTGGGGCGAAACGCCCTGGGCAAACGGGATTTATGGCGAAACGACCTGACGATGTCGGACGTAATCAGGATCGCTGTATCACTGAATCACTAGTTGACATCGAGGTAAGCCAATGGCTTTTTGTGATGTATGATAGATTGTCAGTGTATAGTAGTTAATCGCGATCAAAACGGCTGCATATGAGGGTGTCGGACGTTTCTCCCCTAACCAGTTCGCCCCCAAAAAAACACAACTCCCCAAACAGTTCGCCCCAAGAAACCATAACGGCCCAACTATTTCGCCCCAAAAAA
Organism: Mizuhopecten yessoensis; assembly: GCF_002113885.1. NCBI lineage: Eukaryota > Metazoa > Mollusca > Bivalvia > Pectinida > Pectinidae > Mizuhopecten > Mizuhopecten yessoensis. The sequence continues at coordinate 1,057,546 of NW_018403589.1, read as the reverse complement.
TATAACGACCCCTTCCTAAAAAAAAGAGCTTGCTTATTTTCCCATTATTATGTGATTGTGTTTACCGTGCTAAGGGAAATAACTTGTGTATACTACGGAAAGGTCTGCGCATAAAAAATATACATATTATTAGCCTACCGGGTCCGAAGGACCAAGGTGAGCTTATGCCATACCGTGGCATCCGTCCGTCGTCCGTCTGTCAACAATTTCTTTAAACGACTTCTTCTTCTTAACCACTGATAAGAATTTAATTAAATTTGACTGGAAGCATCCCTAGGTGGTGGGGATTCAAACTTGTACAAATGGTGGGGCTGAGGGGCGGGGCAAAAAGGGGGCAATTTGGCTATTTTGCCTTAAGCGACATCTCCTCTGGAACTTAAAATGGATATCAATCATATTTGACTGGTAGCATTCCTAGGTGGTGTGGATTCAAAATTGTACAAATGGTTGGGCTGACCCCCCAGGGGGCTGAGGGGCGGGGCCAAAAGGGGGCATTTTGGCTATATTGCTACAAACGACTTCTTCTGTAGAACTTTGCACTGGATATCAATCATATTTAATCAAAAGCATTCATGGAAGGCAGGGATTCAAAATTGTACAAATGGTGTGTCTGACCCTGTGGCGGCTGAGGGGCGGGGCCAAAAAGGGTGATTTAGCTATATTACTTTAAGCGACTTCTNGCTGAGGGGCGGGGCCAAAAAGGGTTATTTAGCTATATTACTTTAAGCGACTTCTTCTCTGGAACTAAGAGATAGATATCAACCATATTTGACTGGAAGCATCCCTAGGTGGTGGGGATTCAAAATTGTACAAATGATGGGGCTGAGGGCTGGGCCAAAAGGGGGCAAATTGGCTATATTGCTATAAACGACTTCTTCCGTAGAACTATACCATGGATATTGATTATATTTGGTCGGAAGCATTCATGGGAGGCAGGGATTCAAAATTGTACAAATGGTGGGGCTGACCCCCCGGGCTAAGGGGTGGGGCCAAAAAAAATGTATTACTTGGAAATGGTTGAGATCCCCACTATATAACCATATATATAATTGATGAGCATAAAGAGAGGAATGCACATTTGCTTCCAGGATGTCCCTAGGGTCTGGCCCCACCCTTGGAGACTTAACCCCTGGGTCATAACTTTGAAACAGTTAAGATCCCCACCCCAAAACTATATACAATTGTTGGGCATAAAGAGACAAATGCAGTCATGATATAAGAATTGACCCCAGGGTCTGCCCCACCCTTGCAGACATAACCCCTGGGTCATAATTTTGAAACGGTTGAGATCCCCAACCAAAAACTATATATACAGACGCTGGGCAAAAAGAGACAAATGATATTATGATATTAGAATTGATCCTGGGGTCCGGCCACAACCCTAGGGACCTAGTTTCTGAGTCACAGCTTGGAAACAGTTGAGATCCCCACCCCATAACCATACATAAAATTGCTGGGCATAAAAAATCAAATACAGATATGCTACAAGGATTGGCCTTGGGGTCTGGCATATTCCAGGGCTCAGGCTAACCATCCGGCCACTCGTCCTGACCGGGTGAAAATTGAAAAGGACGAGTGGAATTTACAACCACACTCGTCCCGGTGCCAAGTCAATATTACTGAAACATACACTAGATCTGTCGCCTAAATATTGTGATGAATAATCAATGGAACACTTTTTACCAAGTAACTTTCGTCACAGCATCGGAAGTAAACAACGTAAAACATGCCGTTTTCATGCTTGTCATAAAAATCACATGAGCGCTTGAATCAAAGCGTCCTGAACGATGTACTGCGGGGCCCGACTGCAGCAATCGCAGCAGGGAACTGGACTACATAATGTTCCGTAACTAATCGAAACGAAAGATGGAAGTAAAACTTCACCCCTTTTTCACAAAAGGTACAGTGTTGACACGATATATTTGATGAATGGAAATCAAACATGTAGTTATGATGTGTAGTAATTGTATTTACGAAAAAAACATTAATGGACATTGAACAACATCATCCTAACAGGTCAACAGATCAGTAAATATTTATTGAAATTTTTCATAATCTCGGGTGTACAGTAAAATTTCAGGAGTGCCGAGTGGATTTTTCATGACACTAGGCACAGTGCCTAGTGGTTTAAAAAGTTTAGCCTGAGCCCTGATATTCCCTTGGATCTCATTTGGAGAATATTTTGCCATGATTGCTTTGATATCCAGGTGAGCGATACAGGCCCTCTGGGCCTCTTGTTTTAGTTTTGCAAAGCCGGAATAGTAAAAGTAGTATGTTTCCTTTTCAGTTTATGTTTCCATATGATGTGACTGATGGAAATGTAGCATTGTGTACATTCTGTCATCATACACCGACGCGTACTGTGGCTTTAAAATAAACAACAAATCCATGTTTTCATGTGCTATTATAAAGAACATATTTCTTTTAGGTATGTGTACATCTTGTCATCAAACTTTGATGCCTGTAGCTATTAAACAAACAGCAAAGCCATATATCGACGATCTGTAGTAAATTACTTAGATCAGAGAGGCAATTATTTTCCTGGTTCCTGAACATTTTGTGTCGCCGAATTGATGGCGGGGGTTATTAAAATAACAACGTTAGGAAAATATATCCACAAAAATATTAAGTGATGTATTGTGCATGATATATATCTTTGTGTTATATTATGTTGTATCATTTGTTAATGTAAGTTGTTGTTGTTGTAAGTAATTAATAATAAACTCTCTCTATATATATGTATATTTGTACAATAATATTCAGGTATATGTAAAAGATAATTCGATTATTTCCATGTGTGCCGAAGGTAGCTAAAGTATCATATCTATAATATCTATGTTAAGCATGTATCATATTTGTATATTTTAGATGATATATATGTTTAAGATAATTAGATTATTTCCACGCGAAATTATTCGAAACAAGAAATGATTAATTGATATTGACAAGGAAATAGTCACAGCTCTAAAATTGAGTTACCTCCCATTACCTGCCTTTTATAGTTCAATATAGGTTCGTAGCGATTGGTGCGATACAGAATTTTAGAGGCGATATAGCTTTTAGGGCAAAACAGAATTAGGGGCGATATGTTGTCATACTGGGGGGCGAACTGAACTGAAAATTGGGGTGATGTGAAAATTTTTTGGGGTGTAACAGTTTTGGGGCGAAACTTCTGAATTCGATATATAATTCTTCGGGAGAGAGGCTGGTTACTCTGGTAGTAATGTCACTAATGTGTGAGAGCGTCTTTAAAACAATAGGGCTGTAACGATACACCGCGATGCACCGAAAACCGCGCTAAACATTTATTCTCCAGCGTCGCCTACAATGATAATAAAGGTTTTGAAAGGTTTGACATGGTTGATGTGGAAATACTTCGGTGTAACATAATATGTTACTTTCCAATGAACGGCTTTGTGTCCTACGCAAACAGGTTAATATCGGCGGACCGAGGCGCACATGTCGTCTGCAGGTGAGGCCGAATTGAACATTAACATTGATACGTTTTGAGCTGATTGATTTCCTCAAACGATATATCATTGATTTAATCATTAACTAGACCGTAGCTACCGTAAAAACCCATGTAATTTGCGCACCTGTGTAATTTGCGCAGGTACTTTTTGAGGCTGAAAATCGTGAAAAAAGCTTCTACTCGAATATTTTGCGCACCCAAAAAAACAATGTTCATACTGCGAAAATCGATCTCTGAATAAAAATTTTTTTAAATGTATTTCTTGTAATTTTTTTTCATTGATGTAAAGATATTAAAAACCAAGAAAAAACTACGTAAAATGTGTATATTGTTGTTCGTTTCCTTTGAATTATCTGATCACACACACGTGTGCGCATATCGGCATACATCAATTCATTTTAGCAATATTTTACATAAAACATTTACTTGCTTACAAAAACATATCAATTAATAAGTAATTCGATGTTTAGTAACCGCTGGTGAAAGACATAATTAGATACCTTTTATTGATCATAATTACGATCAGTGAGAAGGGCTCATCATGGCGGCTTGGGTATCGTCACTTCAAACCAGGGCATGTCACAGTTCAGTTTGGCCACGGAATTAGATTACCTAAGTCCGTGGTTTGCCGATATTTTTTGGCCACACAATTTTTAACTACTGTAAAATTATTAAAATCGGTCATCTGTGGTCAAGACTGCTGGTTTTGCGACATTTACAGGTAAGTTAACCCGGAGGGCATGATTTCACCGATATCGTCTGGTCCCGGACAATAGGATCGCATGCTTCAGCGTAAATAATTGACACTTCTCAACACTTCAGTCAATAAAAATTACAATGCAGTAATTAGCTAACACTATATCTGTGATTACCCGTTAACTCTACTAATTGAAATGATTTGCAGTCGCGATCAAGGGACCGTGTTGTTGTTTTTTTCACTCACCAACACGTGGCGTGAATTACGAAGCCCTACTGCATTTTCATAACTACAGACTGATTTGACTGATAAGGGATTATAAAAAATATGTTTATACTAGAAGCGTGGACAATCAATACATCCTCTTCAAATCTACTCCAAGGGAAAAAATAGTTAAAGCAGACTATTTTTACGATGCTTCATTTAGTAAATATTGAAATAATTCACGAGGTTATTATCAATCACGTGTTTATGTAATGTTAGACGCGAGATCAACATGAAAGTGAGCCGGAAAAAAACCCATGCTATACGCATAGGCGATTTGAAAAAAAACAACTAACAGAACTTACATGGAACGGAGCTTAAATTGAACAACTACATTTTCGTAATAGTATGGGGAAACGCACCGAGATGTCGAAACCTAACGTCGTAAGTTGATCGGCGATTCTCTGACATAGGAATTTGGCTAAACTTTCTTTGTTAACGGTTACCTATTTAATAATACTTTTCACATAAACTCAGATTTCACATAAACAACACATTATGTATCAACTGTATCTTTTATTAATGTTTGACATAAATTAATTTGTTGACCGTCATTTGTCTTAGAGTTCCGTGTACCAAGGGAGATAATCCAAGATGGCGATCTCCCAGAATTGTCGATCATTTCCTGAAAAAAACCTTGAAATTTTCTATACCTGTGTATTTTACCCCCCCCCACACACTTTGGGTATTAAATTTCTGAAAAAAAAGTGCGCAAATTACATGGGTTTTTACGGTAATATATATCTATACTATATGCCGTCTGTGACAGTAAATATATCGAATGACGACTTGAAACCTGTAGCAAATCACATGCAATTGTTGATGAAATACCTGATCTTTTTACCTGAGAATCTCTGTGTAAATGTACAGCGTCTTATATCATAAATGAAGTTTATAATCTCTGATATCATTTGCCAATCACATTTGCTGACAAAAATAATTTTTAAAATGATCTTTCTGGTGCTTAAATCCGATTAATTAAAAGTTTCACCCTTTCTTACCTTTATTTAAACCTGTACAGGTAAATACTGAAGCAACTTTAGAATTGAAAACGTTAATGTAAACTAAAGACAATAACGAACAATTTACATATAACTTTTATTCACATATAAAATATATTTTTCAAGTTATGCACATTTGAAAAATCAAGTAAGTTAATTTATATTTCAATAATTATTAATTAATTCAGCAGTGGTGCCCCTTTACATAGAAATCAATGTAGCAGCATAAAGGGTTAAAAAAAACTCCGGCTTCCTTTCGCTCAACTGTTTGGCAGCATTTTGGATTCCTGCTAAATGTCACCGATGGAAAATCACTGTCCACTTGCCGCATATGTTTTGTAGATTAAAGTTACAAGTCAGGGAACACATCAAACATGGCGACGCATTTGAAGAGGAAGCATAACATTTCGTCATCCTGTATCATATCAAAATGTATCGTATCGTGGCTAGATATCGTGATACTTATCGTATCGTGGCATAGGTGTATCGTTACAGCCCTATAAAACAAGCGTCTTTGAAACCCTCAACTGTCTCGGCCGGCGCGTTTCACATTCTCATCAAGCTTGTTCCACAATCAAGAACAGTTCATAGAAAGAAAAATGTTTGAATTTGTTTGATTTAGCACTAGTTTTACTAATGAAGCACTGAAAGTTATTTGTCACACTTTTATCGACAATGTTTAATTTGTATACTGAAAGTCTGTGTATTTAGCGGGATTACGAAATCTGACAAGACATATAAGTATTGAGTTATCTTTGTTTGTGTATTAAATGAATTAAGTTTTAATATCTTTATCAAAATAAAGAGCCATTGGTGGCCGTATTTTATTGCAAAAGAAAACATGGTTACCCAGTTTCGGTTTTTGATAAGCACACACAGTTATCAGAGTGGCATTTTTTCTAACTGTTGCCGGCCTGAGAAAAATAGGGAGGAATGTAGCAAAACTGGATTTGGTTGATTGTCAGCGATAAGGTAGCTCAACTGGTAGGAAGTCTGTTTAGAATTTGGTGAGTCCTGGGTCCGAATCCTGGTCAGGCTGACATTTGTAGTATGAGCGGGAGCTCAATTTACTACAAAAGCAATGGGCGTGAAATTTATTTTATTGTGATATGTAACCGATAAGTACCCAAGACTGACCGAGTCCATTTCTGCAACATTCCACCCTCCTTCAATACAGTCTTTGACCATGAGGATACACTAAACAGTAGCACAACACTATTCATATTAATATTGCTCCTATCAAATCACTGCACCAATTTAGATGATACTTGCAATTGTTACACAGTAACTTATATCAAAGTGATGTGAATACAGTGTATGAATTTGAATTATTTCCCCTGTTAACAGAGTTATGCCCCTTTGATTAGAAATACTGCGCTAATTTGATTGATACTCAGTACACATAACATTTAAAGGGATAACTTAGTGAGTACATTTTTCATAAAACTAAGTTCTTCATGATAATATAGTTAGATACTCCTTACAAATGTAGTAGGACGAGGAATAGTGATAAAGATAGTGCAATCGCTGGTGCTTGAACCAGCGACCCTTGGCTCACAGGTGCGATGCTCTGCCGCTGAGCTTTTACACTATTCCCTTTTTTTCAAGTACCAACCCAGGTTTAAATATGTTTAAGATCTTTAAATGACTTCTTCTGAATAACCATGAGGCCCAGGATGTTGATATTTGGCCAGTAGCATGATTGGGTGAAGGGCTATCAAGCTTATTCATTTGAATTCCCTTGACCCACTTTCAAGGTCACATTTGGTCAAATATGTATAAACCTTTAAATGACCTACTCTCAATAAAGAAAAGGTCAAGGGAAGTGATATTTGGCAAGTTGCATCCTGAGATAAAGGGCTGTAAAGTTTGTTCATTGTAATGACCTTGTTTAATTGTCTTTCAAGGTCACATCGGTCAAATGTTTTAACATCTTTTAACAGGTTCCTTTGAATAAATTATAGTCATAAGTACTGATATTTTGCCTATAGTTTTACTTTTAGATTACTTTTAAGGTTACAAGTGTGAAATTAATACCAGGTGAGTGATGCAGGCCCATTGGGCCTCTTGTTTTTGCAAAGTGATTGTTACAATAAGATGTCCTCAACGGAACTCAAGGTCTTTCCTTCAACATACATCTTTCATTCAAATTTACAGACCATAGGTACAGAGACAGGAGTTATAAATCTGACATTCCTGTGACTATTCTAGATCTTATTTCTAGTGCATACTGAACCAACAACATGTCTCATTTCTGTTTTGATACATACTTATTTGTTCACCACATATTTCAGTGATTTCATTTTGGTGTTAAACATTTTTCTTCAGTAAATTTACATAAATAATGATGATCTACAGAACAAACCCCAGTTGATTGGACTGGTGTGTGAGACACTGAAGTATGGCGCCTTGCTGCAGCAGCTGGTGGACCGCACTAAACTTCTCACTAAAGAGCACTTACTGAAGGGAGATAACCTGCTGGCTCAGACTCTTGTCCATGATTTTGTAGTCGGCCGTGGAATCAATCATGCTGGAAGGCTCAAGGTGAGATTTGTTTGTTTGTTTGAGCGGTTTTATGCCTGCTTCACTACTGAGTAGTTCAGTTATCCAGCAGACGAATCAAGGTGAGTGTTCTTTTTTACTTTCTATAGCTACAACTATATGGAACTGGCGTGTTTAATATAATATTTATATATATATTCGTGGTAGATCACTGCAAAATTCCACATGTTTAGATCCTACGTAACACCAAATTACTATATACTTACAGCCTAGCTACTAAGCTCTCTGCAGGTGTCCTGGACAGCAGGGAAGTTTCTAAACTCCTGTTAATCCGTCACCAAGCTGTCAGTTGTACATGTACATTCGTGTCTTTCAACTCTGTTTTCACCATTTGACACCATGCTGTCTTTGGTCGTCATTTCTTATCTTGCCTTCAAGTGTCAAATGTACTCTTATCCATATGAAAGAGTTGGCTTTACTTTTGAGCACATGTGTATGTCAAATCAACCCAGTGTTTCAGTTTTTCTCCCTTTGAGGGTATAGTTGTGTATACCATCTCATAAAAATGCCTTTCGACCTTCAAAATGTTAGAGGCTTGATACATAAAGGAATCAGAATTTGTGATTTATCCCTGATTTTAAACCCTCAACTTTCATGTCTTGCAAAACACTGCCACTTTCATTGCGTACTTGAGACATAATTGGATGTTCTATTCTGTATTTGTTAAATGTCATACTACAAATGTAATTTTTGTTATGTTTCAGCAAGTAATAACTCGTAATCGTGCTGCCCTGACAAAGAAGTATGAGTCTATGCTAGCTGATGCTGGTGTTACATCGTTGGAACAACTTCTGCCTCAGAATGAGACTTCATTTGCAGGTAAAGGTTCACATTTTCAAAACATGTGGAGCTTCTGATTGACAATTAAATTTGAAATACAGTTGAAGGGCAGGTTTCTCAGTTTCTAATGAAATGGATATTATATACAACACCACTTCCTACATTTGTTTATTACTCACAATAATAAAGTAATATAAAAAGGTCAAGGTGACTTTAAAGCTAAAAAGGTCAAAGTCACTTTATTACACAGTATAAACCTAGTACCTCTGTTTGTTATCGTAGCGGAGATCTATCTATATGTTATACTCCACAGAGACCAAAATGGCTTTAATGCAGTATTACCATAAATTTGCCCGTATAGTGCACACTTTTTTAGGTAAATATTGTCATGTCAGAAAAGGGGTGCGCACTATACGCAGGAACAAGGCATTCTTGGGTTATCATTCCTGAGTTTCTGGTCCGCCATATTGGATTACCTCCCTTCAAATAGTTTTATTTTGAGTCGTCGGTCATATATGATAAGTTTGAAGATTAAAATAACAACAAATAATGAAATTTGGTGACACAATTTTTACCTACTCTTAAATGATTAAAATCGTTAATCTGTGGTCAAGCTGGGCACAGGTAACATTTTACAGGTAAGTTGATCATGACCGGAGGGCATAAACCACCGACCGTCTGATCCCAGTCAATTATAGGCTAGGTAGGATCGCCATGCTTCAGCGACAATTATTGACACTTCTCAACACCACAGTTAATACAAATTACAATGCAGTAATTAGCTAATACTCTATCAGTGATTACCGATTAAGAATAGCCCTACTGTACTGCAATTTAATTGAAATTATTTGCAGTCACGATCGAGGGACCGTGTTGTTTTCACTCCTCAACATGTGCCGTGGCGTGAAGCCCTACTGCACCGTTAGAACTACAGACTGATTTGACCGTAAAGGGATTATAAAAAATATGTTTATACTAGAAGCGTGGACACATCCCTTTCAAATCTACTCGAAGGGAAAAAACAAAAGCAGAATACCCTATTTTTATGATGCTTTATAATATTGAAATAACTCACGAGGTTATCGATGACGTCAAAACATGAAAGTGGGCCGGGGAAAAAACATGCACACTAGGCTTAGCGATTTGAAAGAAACCCACCACAGAACTAACATGGAACGGAGCCTTTAATTGAAACACTACATTTTCGTAATTATGAGAAAACCGCTGAGATGTCGAAACATAAGTTGATCGGCGATTATCTGGCATCAGAATTAGGCCTAGCTAGGCCTACACTTTCTTCGTTTGGTTTCTACAGGATTCGTCCCATCATCCACTCGCTCCAAGCGGTAGGGAGACCTTTATGGGCTTGTTGACTCCAATCAATCAATCGTTAATTAATTGGCATTATAAACACCAAGCTACCTTTGATGCTACTTTTCCTATTTGATACCGTTTATTTTAAGGATTTTTTTTTTTCCAAAAAAAAAAATTCATTTCTATTTTCAATTTTTTTTTTTCAAATCTGACCCCAAAAACGTACCTGCGCACTATACTATATCCGAGTGCGCACCATACTCGCAAATTTACCGTACATATCTATGACCTGAGTGTCCAGTCCTTAATGTCACCTGTCTTTGTTTCTATATTTTTTACAGGTACCTTACCCAGATATGTGAGGGTCAATCTGTTAAAATCTTCTGTATCTGATGTGATCAGTACTTTGGAATCTGAAGGCTGGGAACGATCAGTCACTCCCGCCAAGGACATTCAAGGGTATTTTTTTTAAAGGAAGATTCTAGATAACGCCATAAAGATTATTGGTTTTAGTCGCCTGTCTTTCAAAAAGCTCAACTGGAATTGAATGCAGTCATTGCAATTTTTTTTTGGGATTTAATATTGTATAAAAATGTTTCACTTTAATGTCACTTTGTTTGCAAGTAAATTTCAAACTTTTATACTTAGACGCAATGAAACAAATTGTAAAAATATATATATTTTTTTAATTCCTCAATACTATACTGTTGTGTTTCAGGTTCCAGGACGCAGTGAGTAACCTACAGGACTATCATTTCCTACAGGACCCACACCTGCACGACGTCCTCGTTTTTCCTCCACGCACAGATTTCCATGAAAATGAGCTTCTTACGTCTGGGAAAATTGTATTACAAGATAGGGTAACTGATGACCTTAGTATTATATTATTTCAACAGTGAAACCTTGATATAATCCACCATTGACATAATTCAAATCCCCTTTTCATACCCCTGTTTTGACCAAAATTGGGGGCATTGGTGTTTGCGTGTGTGCTTCTGTCCGTCTGTACTACCGGTCATCATGGGAAGGTGGTGTGGCACATCCTAAAATGAAGTCACTGTGACCTCTATTTGACATTGACCTCAAGTACTGAAAAAATGGTTTCTGGAGAATATCTCAGCTACTGTTTTTTGAATAGACATCAAACTTTGCACATGTATATAGATATATATATCACGAGAAGGAAGTATTTCACATCCTAAAATGCAGTCAATGTGACCTTTAATTGACCTTTTACCTTGACCTCAATAACTTAAACATAGAACAATTAAAATTTATTCAGTTTCATGAGCATATATCAGCCACTGTTTCATGATCAATAGGCATCAAACTTTGTATATAGGTACATCATGGGGAGGTGATGTGTTGCATCCTAAAATGAGATCACCATGACCTTCATTTGACCTTTGCCCTTAGGTACTGAAATGAAATGTAATACAAGTTTCTAAAGAATGGCTATCTTTTCATATATGGACTTCAAACTTGGTTTAGGGTACTTTATAGTCAAGCAATATGTCATGTTATAAAATTGGCTCACTGCAACCTCAATATGATCTCAAGCTGAAAATACAACACACAGGCATAGGTTTCTAGCGGATGTTTTTGGTTACCGTTTCATGAATGGAGGTCAGACTTAATGTGAAGGTACACTATGGTCAGGCAGTGGGCCATGTAATAAAATGAGGTTGATGAATTCAATATATATAAGTATTTACTTTCAAACTAAAATATCGAACAATATTTATATAGAAACAGAAATGAGGGTAGAAGAAGTATCCGTAAAGTCCACGTTTTTAGGTAAATCTAGTTTTGTTTTAACCTGTAACCATCTTTCAATTGTGGGCTGTTCAAATCGCCTTTTATCCATGGTCCTTCCTTAAACAGTTTCTTGCTATTGTTATTTCTCAGAAATTTTCTGATGGATCTTACTCAAGTTTCACCACTGTTCCCTTTGGTCCATAATTGTGCATGTTGAAATTTTTCAGCTTGATCAGAAGAGAAACGATTTTGATACATAAACGTTTGCTATCACTATTTCTGAAGAAGAGAAAATATCTAACTAGCATAGAACTAATGAAGAGCTTATGATGGTGGGCACCAAAGTCCCTCTAGGATCTCTTGTTTTCTTTTCTGAACAATTCCTTTACGTACATGTACATTTGTATACATATGCTAAACCCTGCAGTAACAGCATCTCTTAGAACAATATTGATTGACATAAAAAAAAGTTCTAATATACTGTGAATTGTATTTGAAAATGATATTCTGGAAAAATCGTCTAATTCTCAGATGATATAAACTTGTGAATTCCATAAAAACATTGGTTTATTAATTTGGCATAGTTACACATTGTGCAGAAATATTGTACATACGTCATTAACAGTCAAGACTAGGTTTCGTTAATTTAAACAATTTGATGATTTACAGGCCAGTTGCTTCCCAGCCCACATCCTTTCCCCACCAGAGGGTGCCACCATCTTTGACTGCTGTGCCGCCCCCGGTAACAAGACCAGCCATGTTGCAAGTCTGATCAACAACAAAGGGTAAGACATGTACACCTGTTTATAAAGACAGAACTTAAATTTGTTGCCTGGCTGTTGGGTGTCGTCTGGGTTACTGTAGTTGTAGTTTTGTCATTATGAGTTGACACTGTGTTTTGTCATTTTTATGTACTATTGAATCCTTGAACAAGTGGTTGGGATCATTAAAAACAAGACATTTAGAGATATTCTGCTGTAATATAATTACTATACATATGATGTCATTCAGATGATCTCCTGCTGTGGCTCCCAAACATTTCAATTAATCACTATACTCTTCAATCGGCCATGCAATGGTTTACCTGAAAAGGACTGGAGTTGGCTTCTGGTATAAGCCTTAAATTTGAATGTGTTAAGCAGGTTAAATGCTTATTTTTTTCTGGCCAATTGTAATTATGACTGAAATCTACTCCATGTAGTTGTTTAATTTGGTTTGGCAAAAATTCTGTCGTTTAAGTGTTTCAATAATTTTAAATCATGAGGAGTTCTTCTGTATGCATGTATTTTCTATGAAATGGATAACCAGGTAAACTTTGAAAATATTAACATTTGTTTTCTAGTTTATTTCCATTGCCTCCCCATAATTTTCCCATTAGGCACACTATTTGCCTTTTACTCCCCATCTTTTCTTCCAAACAGCACTGATAATCGTAGGTTCTCTGTATTTTTCCCACACACAGCACAGTGACTATCTTAGGTTCTCTGTATTTTCCCACACACAGCACAGTGCTAATCGTAGGTTCTCTTTATTTTCCCACACAGCACAGTGATTATCGTAGGTTCTCTTTATTTTCCCACACAGCACTGTGTTTATCGTAGGTTCTCTTTATTTTCCCACACAGCACAGTGATAATCATAGGTTCTCTTTATTTTCCCACACAGCACAGTGATTATCGTAGGTTCTCCTTATTTTCCCACACAGCACAGTGATTATCGTAGGTTCTCCTTATTTTCCCACACAGCACAGTGATTATCGTAGGTTCTCTTTATTTTCCCACACAGCACAGTGATTATCGTAGGTTCTCCTTATTTTCCCACACACAGCACAGTGATAATCGTAGGTTCTCCTTATTTCCCACACAGCACAGTGATTATCGTAGGTTCTCCTTATTTTCCCACACAGCACAGTGGTTATCGTAGGTTCTCCTTATTTTCCCTACACACAGCACAGTGATTATCGTAGGTTCTCCTTATTTTCCCACACAGCACAGTGATTATCGTAGGTTCTCCTTATTTCCCACACAGTACAGTGATTATCGTAGGTTCTCCTTATTTTCCCACACAGCACTGTGTTTGCCTTAGACAAGGATGGCCGCAGGATGGCTACACTACAGAGATTGATGAGGAACGTAGGAGTCACTTGTGTCATACCTAACTGTCAGGATTTCCTCAAGGTCAATCCCCAGGATGCCCGTTACAAGGATGTGGAGTACATGCTGGTGGACCCCTCCTGCAGTGGCTCCGGTAAGTTTACTGGTTAGACTAGAAATGTTTGATAGGTTTTAATTCGGTGCTGAAAAGTTCACAGGGCTCGCCAAAAGTGTCTAAAGGGTTTGAATTCTGATAAGGTTTAGTTTGGTTGTGCTTTATGTCCTATTAACAGTATGGTCATTTATGGACTAGCCCGGTTTTGGTGGTGAAGGAAAACTGGAAAACCTGGCGAAAAAAACCCGACCTTCAGCAATACTGGTGACTCCAACCTAGGCTAGCTAGTGATTGTAGACAGACGCCTTTAAGTTGACCACTTGGCCACTGTGCATGCAGCCCCATGCTAAGTGCACTGGCTTGGCTGTAATTATTTAAGAATGCTTAAAGTTGGTGCTGACAAGTTTATGGTTCTGGTAGGATTTGAGCATGTTGATGCTAGACATGGAATAAACCTGTGTCATTGTTGAATTTCTGGTTTTGAGATTATTTAATATGTATTGATAGTTGCATGATGAGAACTTTTGATGGTCATGCTGAATCATGCCATATTTATCATAGGGATCAGATGTTATATACCGTATTTATCATAGGGATTAGATGTTATACACTGTATTTATCATAGGGATCAGATGTTATATACCGTATTTATCATAGGGATCAGACGTTATATACTGTATTTATCATAGGGAACAGATGTTATATACCGTATTAATCATAGGGATCAGACGTGATATACTGTATTTATCATAGGGATCAGATGTTATATACCGTATTTATCATAGGGAACAGATGTTATATACCGTATTTATCATAGGGATCAGACGTGATATACTGTATTTATGATAGGGATCAGAAGTTATATACCGTATTTATCATACGGATCAGATGTTATATACCATATTTTTCTAGGGATCAGACGCGATATACTGTATTTGTCATAGGGATCAGATGTTATATACCGTATTTATCATAGGGATCAGACTTGATATACTGTCTTTATCATAGGGATCGGACGTGATATACTGTGTTTATGATAGGGATCAGACGTGATAAACTGTATTTATGATAGGGAGCAGACTTGATATACTGTCTTTATCATAGGGATCCGACGTGATATTCTGTATTTATGATAGGGAGCAGACGTGATATACTGTGTTTATGATAGGGATCAGACGTTATATACGGTATTTATCATAGGGGTCAGATGTTATATACCGAATTTATCATAGGGAACAGACATTATATACTGTATTTATCATAGGGATCAGACGTTATATACCGTATTTATCATAGGGATCAGATGGTATATACTGTATTTAACATAGGGATCAGATGTTATATACCGTATTTATCAAAGGGATCAGACATTATATACCGTATTTATCATAGGGATCAGATGGTATATACCGTATTTATGATAGGGATCAGATGTTATATACCGTATTTATCAAAGGGATCAGATGTTATATACTGTATTTATCATAGGGATCAGACGTGATATACTGTATTTATCATAGGGATCAGATGGTATATACTGTATTTATCATAGGGATCAGATGTTATATACCGTATTTATCAAAGGGATCAGATTTTATATACTGTATTTATCATAGGGATCAGACGTTATATACAGTATTTATCATAGGGATCAGATGGTATATACCGTATTTATGATAGGGATCAAATGTTATATACCGTATTTATCAAAGGGATCAGATGTTATATACCGTATTTATGATAGGGATCAGACGTGATATACTGTAGTTATCATAGGGATCAGATGTTATATACCGAATTTATCATAGGGAACAGACATTATATACCGTATTTATCATAGGGATCAGACGTTATATACAGTATTTATCATAGGGATCAGATGGTATTTACTGTATTTATCATAGGGATCAGATGTTATATACCGTATTTATCATAGGGATCAGATGTTATATACCGAATTTATCATAGGGATCAGATGGTATATACTGTATTTATCATAGGGATCAGCTGCTATATACCGAATTTATCATAGGGATCAGATGGTATATACTGTATTTATCAAAGGGATCACACATTATATACCGTATTTATCATAGGGATCAGATGGTATATACCGTATTTATCATAGGGATCAGATGTTATATATATCGTATTTATCAAAGGGATCAGATGTTATATACTGTATTTATCATAGGGATCAGATGTTATATACTGTATTTATCATAGGGATCAGATGTTATATATCATATTTATCATAGGGATCAGACGTTATATACTGTATTTATCATAGGGATCAGATGGTATATACCGTATTAATCCAATAATAAGCCCATGTCTGGTAGTTAGCCTACTCATATATACTGCAGTTCAGAAGAAAATTGATTAAAAAAAATTGTGAACTGACCCCTGGGGCTTATTGTAGGATAAATACTGTAAATGAAGGGATGACCCTAATGCAGGTTTTTACGAAATGTTTTGCATTAGGCCACAAAGAACAAACGTTTTTTTCACCTAAACTAGCTAACATTGCGGTGGTCTCCTTCCAAACAACTCGGCAGACTTTAACCTTAACCTTTAAAATAGCTAGGTATGTGATTCAAAAGCCCAGCACTAAGCAATATATACTATTGGTTAACTTGATATTCTTCTCTGACTGCATTCCATCCTCATTTTGGTAATAGTTGTTAAACATGTAATCTTTACTAGTGTAATATTGATATTATTTATACATACCAAAGTATGTTGGTGGTAGCAGATTAAGTGAGGGGTGCTTTGTCAAGGTTTTACTGTATATACAAGTTATAATTACTAGTCGAATCACTGGAATGTTTGTAGTATTTACAGAATAAATCATCTTATTTACAGGAATTGTGAGCAGAATGAATGAAATAATTGATGACCCATCAACATCCTCATCTCAAAGACTGGACACCTTGTCAAACTTTCAGGTAAATAATTGATCATTCTTATCCCTGCAGCTGTACTCCTTCAAAAATTCTTTCGCAAAAAGAAGAAAGATATACTGTATACAGAGAAATTTTCATTAGAGTTTAATTTGCGCCTTTTTTGCCCTACGTGATTAGTGCAAATTTACCATAATAGGATTAGCGAATGTGAGTAAACAACATTTCTGTCGTAAGAATAGCTCTGATCTTCAGAGCTTATGTTTCATGTTACATATATACAACAAAAATAAAGTTTCTTGTATTTTGTAACATAGAATACACATAGTAATGAACTGTGAAGGACGAAATTAACACTAGGCGAAAATTGACGTCATGGGTGAAGGGCAAAAGTTGACTGGGTGAAAATTTGCCAGTATACTATAGTCAAAGCCTCTTGTTTAATCCCATTCTTGTACCTTCTTGAATAAAATTGGTTGAAATGCAATGAAATAAAGAAAAACTTTTTGGTGACCCTAATTATACATTAATACTTAGTTAATAGTATAATACACTAATTATAAATCTTCGTTTGCAGGTGACAATGCTAAAACATGCCATGAAGTTCCCAAACGTGAAGCGAGTAGTCTACTCAACATGTTCTATTCATGCTGAGGAGAACGAAGAGGTCATCAGTGAACTGGAAACCATTGTTGAGGGTCAGTTCAAAGTTTGTAAGGTGTTTCCTGATTGGCCAGACAGAGGTCTCCCTGGTTATGACAGTTCAGACTGTTTTCTACGAATGTCGCCTGAAAACTCACTGTCTAATGGGTTCTTTGTAGCCTGTTTTGAAAGGGTGGAAACCAACCCAGACGTCAACAGAACAGTGCCTAAACATGCAAAGAAAAAGAAGAAAATGAGAGAGAAGGATGAATCTGAAATCAGTAGCGAGCAAGAAACATGCTCAAATGATATCGAAACAACTGATACAACAGTTGTATCAAAGAAAAAGAAGTGTAAAAAAAGTAATGACAGTGACGAGGAAACTTTTATTGAGGAAAACGGAACGAAAAAACGGAAACACGGAGAAAAAGAAAGTGAACCTGAAAGCAAAAGGAAGAGAAAGAAACATGGAATGAACCTTGTTGAAAATCCAGATTGTGTAGATACTGATGGTAATGATGATGTTTGTGCTAATGGAGATCTGTCTCTGAATGTTGATGCTTGTGATGAAAATATAGAGGAAGAAAATGGAGTGTCGGTAAAAAAACACAAGAAAAAGAAGAAGCATAAAAACCGTGATTTAGAAATGAAGTCTTGCTCTCTCGGAAATCATTTTGAGGCTGGTGAAACAGGAGAGGAAGACAAGTCAAATGTGATAAAAAAGCACAAGAAGAAGCATAAAAATCGTGATTTAGAAATGAGTACTTGCTCTGTTGATGATCATTGTGTGGCTGCTGATATTGAAGAGAAGGTGGTCAAAAAGCACAAGAAAAAACATAAACACCGTGATTTAGAAATGAATACTTGCTCTGTTGATGACAATTTTGAGGCTGCTGAAATAGAAGATCACTCAAATGTGGAGACTACGGAAACTTCAGAGGAACACGTGTCGCACCATAAAAAGAAAAGAAAACACAAGCATAACAAAGATTAGCACACCACTATACCTTCTACCTAATTATATCACAATATCTTTTAAAGACATTTGAATAAAAAAAACAAGAGATCCCAGAGGGATCTTGGCGCCCACCATTGTACCATCTTCATTAGTTCTTTGTCAGTTCGATCTTTTCTCTTCTTTCCTCTCATCTGTTTGATCGAGTCATGTTAACAGTAAATGCACCTTGAGATAACTTTTGATCTAAACTTAATACTGTTGTGTATGAAAGCTAACCTTCAAAGTGAGTTTGTCATTTCACATATTTACTAGTACAGTACTTAATGTGAAAGAAATAGAATCGATCATTGCAATATGAGAAAGATCTGTTAAGTTCTTCCTTTAGCCATTTTGTTTTTATGATCAGTCTCAAAATATAACATGCACAACGAGGGATCAAGGTGAACCTACATATCAAATTTGAGAAAGATCCCTCAAGTTATTCCTGAGTTAAATAGTGTACTGACAAACCTTCAAGGTCAAAAATCAAAGACGGCTGTCGGTAGGCCATTTTGTTTAACTGATCAGTTTCAAAAGTAAACATGAACTATAAAGGATAGGGGGGAACCTGCATTGGCTGGCCCCCAATTTTTTTTTGGGCGAGTAAAAAATTTGAAGCACTTGCCCAAGTGACATATTGGTGGCCCAAATAATTTTGGGAAGAAATATTTCCACAGCATTTAGCAGAACGCTTCAGCACATTTAAATTACATATAACATGACAATGTTTGTAATATGTAAAACAGAATAAAACATTATATTTTTAATTCTTCAACCCTAGTTAAAACCTGACATGATCCCAGAGGGCCTGTATCGCTCACCTGGATATCTAAGCAATCATGGCAAAATATTCTCCAAATGAGATCCGAGGACATATGCCAGACCCCAAGGCCAATCTGTATTAGATTTTTCATGCCCAGCAATTTTATGTATGGTTATGGGTTTGGAATCTGAACTGTTTCCAAGCTGTGAATCGGAAACTAGGTCCCTAGGGTTATGGCATGGTCAGACCCCAGGAGCAATTCTAACATCATAACTGCATTGTCTCTTTTTGCCCAGCATTTGTATAATTAGTTTTGGGATGGGGATCTCAATCCTTTTAAAGTTATGACCCAGGGGTTAAGTCTGCAAGGGTGGGGCAGACGCTGAAGTCAATTCTAATATCATGACTGCATTCAGGTCTTCCCAAAAAAGAAATACACAAAACTCGCACCTCAAAGAAGACACCCTGACAGTATTTAGAAAATTTGAAAAAAAATCATCACATTTTCTAAATCACGGACAGTTCGATTCAAATCGAAGTAATGACAACAGAAAAATGTACTGCCCCCCAGTTAGTGTGGAAGGTTTTATAGTTTCTTTTATTCATTAATTTTTTGACAGTCGCCCAAACTATTTTGTTGGGCCAGTGACTACCTCACTTTTGACAACTTTTGGTCGCTCGAGCAAGACTTTAACCTCCATTGGCGAGCAGGCATCCATCCATTTCAGGCACTGCTGCACAAAAAGGGAACAAGGGGAACTTACATATCAAATTTGAGAAAGATCCCTTTGGTACTTCCCAAGAAATAGTGATAACAACCTTTCACTATCAAAATCCAAGATGGCTGCCTGTCGGCTATGTCGTTATCCGATCAGTCTCAAAAGTTGCCCTGCACAGCTAAGTACCAAGGGGAACCTACATATCAAATTTGAGAAAGATCCCTATGGAACTTTCCGAGAAATAGCGATAACAAACTTTCACCATCAAAATCCAAGATGGTTGCCTGTCGCCCATGTTGTTTATCCGATCAGTCTCGAAAGTTGCACTGCACAGCTAGGGACCAAGGGAAACCTACATATCAAATTTGAGAAAGATCCCTTTGGTACTTCTCAAGAAATAGTGATAACAAACTTTCACTATTAAAATCCAAGATAGTTGCCTGTCGGCCATGTTGTTTATCCGATAAGTCTCGAAAGTTGCACTGCACAGCTAGGGACCAAGGGGAACCTACATATAAAATTTGAGAAAGATCCCTTTGGCACTTCTTGAGAAATACTGATAACAAGAATTGTTTAAGGACGGAAGGACAGACCACGAACGCAGGGTGATTTGAAATTAAAGCTCTGAAATAAACTTGTTCTTTATAATATTAGTGAACAAATACCATGGAGTCACAGCTCACCAAATGGACCACAAAATATAGGTCGGTTATGTTAGAGAAACTCCCACACCTTCCCAGTTCTATAGAGTTTGCAAAAGTTAAAATAGAAATTCTCTAACCCAGACAAATTAATCAAATTTCTCTGTTGCTGTATTTTTCTGAAAATGACACAATATTACTATAAACAGCGCTATTTCCATAATTAGATATGACATTGGCGAACATGATTAGATGTAAAATTAAATGTTACTAATCATTAGTGCCTGTTGATTAGCTAAATGTTCCCCTGATTGTAACAACCATGCAGGTTAACTTTACCACTAACTGATGGTTGCTATGGATTTTTAACCTTAATTAAAGATCCATGTATAACTGCCAAAATCTGTAACAGCGATACCTGATCATACTTACACAAATAAGGATATGGCAATGACTGTTTGTGATAAAGATAAACAATAGTCCGATTAGCAATAAGATATTTTATTATCACCTGGGGGACCTTTGCCTCCTATTTTCAGATCTCTCTGCCACAAATGTTCGCAAATTATGTTGAGATTCTGTGCAATATCATTAAAACTGTTCTGATTTTCTGCGTCTGGAATATTTCTGGTTTTCAAAATTGGTATTTTCCAGTTGTGTTCAAAGTCTCTGATGTCCCTCTGTGTAATCTCACTGTGAGCAAACTGGTCAAATCTGGACTGGTTAAGGAAAGTAAAGATGTGGGCGGTCATCCTCAGAACATTAAACAAAGAATATTACTGTTGATTCAAGGGAATCTTGTCATTTTACATGATCAAA
The DNA here is from genome assembly GCF_002113885.1 of Mizuhopecten yessoensis. Taxonomy (NCBI): domain Eukaryota; kingdom Metazoa; phylum Mollusca; class Bivalvia; order Pectinida; family Pectinidae; genus Mizuhopecten; species Mizuhopecten yessoensis. Next base: position 1,036,007 of record NW_018403589.1, on the reverse strand, counting down.
TATATTCAAAATATCTTTTGAAAAATTGTTCATCATTGTTAACCATTGAACACACTACTGAACATTGCTTGGATACACAGCTAAATCAAGCTATTACATCCACATATTTACTAAAATGATTTTCAAGCTGGATTACATGTAATTCTTATTTATAAACCTGATCTTATCTTATTATGTTGAGATCAATAACTGTATATAGGAAAATACAAAGGACCATAATACCTTGGACAATTTTGAGTTTCAGGGTTGTCAGGTCAAGGTCACCGTTACTATTTTTAGAAAATCCTTGTCAGCGCTCTAGTGGCTTTATTCCTTGAGGGATTTGGATCAAACTTCATACAATTACAAAGGACCATAATATATTGGACAAGTTCGAGGTTTAGGGTTGTTGGGTCAAGGTCAAGGTCACTGTTAATACTTTTAGAAAATCCTTGTCAGCGCTCTAGCTGCTTCATTCCTTGGGGGATTTTGATCAAACTTCACACAATTACAAAGGACCATAATATCTCAGACAAGTTCGAGTTATATACAATTGCTGAGTATATATAAAGAGAAGAATAGAGTCTGGCCCCACCCTTGGAGACATAGTCCCTGGGCCATAACTTTAAAACGTTTGAGATCCCCACCCCAAAACTATATATACAATTGCTGGGCATAAAGAGCCGAATGCAGTCATGATATTAGAATAAACTCTGGGTCTGACTGAACCCCTAGGGACCTAGTTTCTTAGTCACAGCTTGGAAACAGTTGAGATCCCAACCCTATAACCATATATACAATTGCTGAGTATAAATAGATGAATGCACATATGCTTCCAGGATGGCCTTGGGGACTGCCCCACCCTTGGATACTTAACCTCTGGGTCATTACTTCGAAATGGTTAAGATCCCCATCCCAAAACTAATTATACAAATGCTGGGCAAAAAGAGACAATGCAGTCATGATGTTAGAATTGATCCTGGGGTCTGGCCATAACCCCAGGGACCTAGTTTCCGATTCACAGCTTGGAAACAGTTCAGATTCCAACCCCATAACCATACATAAAATTGCTGGGCATGAAAAATCTAATACAGATTATCCTTGGGGTCTGGCATATGTCCTCGGATCTCATTTGGAGAATATTTTGCCATGATTGCTTAGATATCCAGGTGAGCGATACAGGTCCTCTGGGCCTCTTGTTACATTAAAATCAGTTACAAGCTAATTGTATACTTTTCATTTTCCCAAATTAACACCAAAGGGATCGAAGGGCCAAGTGAGCTTATGGCATGGCGCGGCGTCCGTCCGGCGTCAACTTTTTACTTTAAACAACTTTTTCTCAGTAACCAATAAGGCCTAGGGTGATGATATTTGGCCAGAAGCATGCTGGGATGAAGGGCTACCAAGTTTGTTCAAATAAATGACCTTCATCAATTTTCAAGGTCACAGGGGTCAAATATGTTTAAAACCTTTAAACAACTTCTGAATAACAGAGATGGCTAGGGTGATGTTATTTGGCCACTAACATGCTGGGATGAAGGGCTACCGTGTTTGTTCAAATAAATGACCTTGACTTATATTCAAGGTCACAGGGGTCAAATATGTTTATACCTTTAAACAACTTCTTCTGAATAACCGAGAGGCTTTTGGTGATGATATTTGGCCAGTAACATGCTGGGATGAAGGGCTACCAAGTTTGTTCAAATAACTGACCTTGACTTATATTCAAGGTCACAGGGGCCAAATATGTTTAAAACCTTTAAACAACTTCTGAATAACAGACATGGCTAGGGTGATGTTATTTGGCCACTAACATGCTGGGATGAACGGCTACCGTGTTTGTTCAAATAAATGACCTTGACTTATTTTCAAGGTCACAGGGGTCAAATATGTTTAAAACCTTTAAACAATTTCTTCTGAATAACCAAGAGGCCTAGGGTGATGATAGTTCGCCAGTAACATGCTGGGATGAAGGGCTACCAAAGTTGTTCAAATAAATGATCTTGACCTATATTCAAGGTCACGGGGGTCAAATATGTTTAAAAACCTTTAAACAACTTCTTCTGAATAACCGAGAGGCCTAGGATGATGATATTTGGCCAAGTTGTTCAAATAAATTACCTGGACTCATATTCAAGTTCACAGGGGTCAAATATGTTTAAAACCTTTAAAACAACTTCTTCTGAATAACCGAGATGGCTAGGGTGATGTTATTTGGCCACTAACATGATGGGATGATGGGCTACCAAGTTTGTTCAAATAAATGACCTTGACTTATATTCAAGGTCACAGGGGTCATTTATGTTTAAAACCTTTGAATGATTTCTTCTTAATAAGCAAAAGGCCAAGAGTGATGATATTTAATCTTTAAATGATTTGTTCTGTATAACCAAAAGGTCCAGGGTAATGATATTATGCTAGAAGCATGCTGGGTTGGAAGACTATAAACTTGATTGAACCTAATGTCCTTGTTCGACATTCAAGGTCACGTTTAAATCTTTTAATAGGTTCTTATGAATCAAACACTGTATATTCTGCCTGCAGTTGTATTTTAGTCCACTTTTAAGATAACAAGTGTGAGATTAATGCCGGCAGGTGACATGTATTGCTTTAGCAATACTCAGTATGCTTGTTAAATACTAAAAGGATACTTTGTCCCAATCAGCAGTTTGGTGGTGTTATCTTTGGGAGTACTGATCCGTGTCAGCTGATGGGGTATATCCTCAAAACTACTCTTGTCTACGAAGGAAAACAGGAATATGATGGCATCAGCCTTGTCCAGGCAAGCCTGTGGAGAAAAAAACATCATCATGCTTATACTTATAAGATATGAAATATAACACTGGCGGTGTGTTAACGACACCGGATATAGCTACCAGGCAGGCGGTGATCACACACGGTGGGCTTCTGTTGCAGGTGAGTGTTTCTTTTTTTATATATTTTCCTTACTTAAGAGGCTTGTATGTTCTTGGGGCTTTCTGGATCAATTCCTAACATTTTCAACAGGGGTTTATAATTAACCACAGGGAACATTCCTATAGCGGTCAATATTTCTTTTAGACTTGCAAACACGCTGCCTGGATTCGGCGAAAATTCATGAGTGATACTTACCACATGTCTGAATGAATATTTGTGGTGTTTCAATACCTATAACTAATTAATATGTATATGCATTACATACATTTATCGTATTTTCGAACTCATAAATAATGAGAAATATGCTGACAATAATTTCATAGCATTGTACGGGGACTTGCAATTTGCATGTGTGTAATGTAGATACATCTTTATTTAGTTATAGGCAGTAAAATATGTGAAGGGAAGTACTACAAATGTTAATTCAGACACATGATAGTTATTCTTAAGTTTGCAACGATACCAGACGACGTGTTTGTAAGTCTGGAAGATATACATGTATATATATTGACCCATATAGGAACATTTTCTATGGTTTAAGTAAATGCTGAAAATGGAAGGTATTGATCCAAAAAGCCTCAAGCACATGACAGCCTCTGAAGTAAGGAAAATATAGAAAAAACTCGCCTTCAACTGCTGGCCACCGTTTGTGATCGCCAGCCTAGTAGCAATATCCGGTGTCGGTAACACACCGTGTGTGATCACCGCCAGCCTGGTAGCAATATCCGGTGTCGGTAACACACCGTGTGTGATCACCGCCAGCCTGGTAGCAATATTCGGTGTCGTTAACACACAGTGTATAAGCAGGTTTGTAAAACGCATATAGTCAAACATATAAATTTGTAAAAACATACAGTTCATTTGTGTGTTCTTCATAACAAAACAATCAATAATTTGTATAACATGTGACCTTGACATTTGATTACATAGCACTTATAACTCTGAGAAAAAGTGTTGTTTCAAACAAAATTATTTTAAACTTACTGGCATTATATGATCATATTTCTTTGTTGAATTATCTCCTGTGTCCCAGAACTGTATTTGAAACATGAAGGCCTTGTTAAGTTGTAAATTTTTCACTGGCCAAAATACTGTCGTTGTTTGAATACCTGGAAACAGATAAAAACTCATGAGTAAAGAAATAATAATGGTGGATGTTAATGGTCTCCTTCCAGCTCCACGCAAGAGAGAACTTCCCTTTAGCTCAGTAGTAAGGGCTCGATACCTGGCGGAAGCACACTTCTTTCTTTCCTGTTCCAAATGGTGCCGTGACGTGACCAGGATTTGGAAATATGAATATGTGATCAGTGATTTTACAAGGGTCTGTTTTCTTCATCATTTACATTAAAAAAAATATGAACAAATTAAATATTGTTGATATACAGAGCTTTAAATGTTAAGGCCAATGGCCCAACGTTATCCGACATTTGTTACTGGTGAAATTAACACTGCAGGTAAATATGGATTTCACCAGTGAAATGTGAATACATTTTGTATTTATCAGGGCACTGACAATTTTCCAGTAGAGAGTTAAAGCCCTAAAACTGATGCTGTTTACCTTGTGTTTCACTGTGAACTGTTGGGATCTGGCAGCCTGAATGTTTAGCTATCGTGCTGGTTTTACCGACCCCACTTTTGCCAAGGAGGAAGACTTTGTAACGGACATCACTGACAGATATGTGCAAGGGTACCATCGGTCTTTCCAACAAACCTAAAAAGTTCAACAAATCAGGAATTATATCCATTTATTTATTTTTTTAATGAGTGTCCATTTCATTTGAAATCATTTTTGGTCTCCACTATAGTGACCTCCTTTTTAATTAACTTTGTCAACAACTTTGTATAGGGAATTTTTTGCCCATTGAAACTTTCCCCCTTCGCCAGAATAATTTTATCATGTATATACCATTTTCTTTAAAAACAGCACCATTTAGATAGAATTTTACTGGTCCTGACAGAGAGAGAAAATGTGTTTAAATGGAAAATAAATGGTGACTCATAGCATACAAAGCAACACAGTATACACATTGTTGTACCCATATGGTACCCCTGAGAAAGAAAATGGTGTTTAAATGGATTTCGCTACATTTTTTCAATGGCATTTCATTTAGGAACTTGACTGGGATGATTGCAGACAACCTGGTAGCTCAATTGGCTAGAACATCCATCTAAAGTTTTCTTCCTGGGTTTTAATCCCATCATAAGTAATACTTTAATCTGTATGTGACAGTTTTAGACAATGAAAATAAAACTGAATAAATGTACTTTAATTTTCTTACCAAACCTCTTTAGTTTAGTGAGATTTCTCTGTAGCACAGATGCCAGAACTTCTTGGCCTTCCCTGGTCTTATGCCAGTCAAGGCTGAGTAAAGAACCGGATGACAACATCACAACTTGTATGGCTTCAACATCAAGGCTCTGTCAACGATGAGGCAATTGATGTCAATATACATGTAACCGCACACCTTAACATATAACAATACATTCGTGAAGCGATTGAAGCTTTCACAATAGATTATAATATCAATAGAATGTTCATGTTATTAATGTTCCTTAGATAGTGCCTTGTCACATGCCTATGTGTTCCATTAAAGGTGACATTGTGGTGATTGAGTAATGCCTGTGAGTCAGTAAACTTTTATGGATATGGAGGGTGGAATTCCAGACTGATATCTAGAAATACTGCATATTGTGGACATCCATTCCATACATAAGTTCTTGGGTTTCAAATTTCAATCAGCCTTAGACAGGTATTCCGATTGGCTTCTATCAGACAGGCGCATCCAGATCGAGAGATATTTAGGAGTAACAAAGCCCTGAATAATATCATAAAATTTCAAAATCTTTTACAATAACATTTGTCATCACATCTTAGTAGTGTAGTAGGACGAGAAATAGTGATAAAGATTATAGCTTATCTAGCTTATCCAGAAAGACTCTGCAAACTAGGATTACCGACTTTGGAGTGCCAGCGTGATAGAGCCGACGTGACCGACTCATCAAACTCTTCAAAATTTTGGAAGGAATAGATATAGTGGAATATGAAAATATGTTCAAAAAGGCACCCACAAACATAACAAGAGACAACACAAGGAAATTATTCAAACAGTGGACGCGTAAACTTGTCTACAGTAACTACGGTAACAGAGGGGTACATATCTGGAATACTTTGCCAGACAAGGTTAACTCTCCAAATCCAAACTCTTTTAAGAACAGACTCAACAAGTTTTGGAACAAGAGTACTTCAGGGCGGAACAATATATGCCCGTCAAATGCCATATAGTGTTATGTACTTTCTTACATTGAAATAAGATCTGCATCATTCTAAGAGTGGTTAGCTGACATGCTATAAAAATTGTAGGAGAAAATCTCCGGACAAAAAATCATGAAATGAACAAAGGGCAATAACTTTTGCAAAAATTGTTGAATCAAAATTCTTTTAAGGGAGACACAACTTCATATCATGATCATAATGTATACCAAGTTTCAAAGAGATCGGTTGAAAAATGTAGGAGGAGATTGCCGGAAAAACAAATGTTTACGCCGTCCGGCCGGCCAAATCCATACCATAATACTCCAGTCAAATTTGACGGGCGTATAAAAACCATCAGTTCAAATTTGAAGCTAAGCTCTATCTGCACACCTGATTATACCTATTATTTAAGCGCACCGGAAGTGTAAATACAATCAAAAGTTTTTAACTATCTCAAAATGCGCCCTAAGAAGCTGCAAGGTTTACCATTGGCGTCTACAACTATGTGAACTATGTGACAGTGCTGTCGCTTGGGCTTGAACCAGCAACCTTTGGCTCTCCAGCCCCATGCTCTACCACTGAGCTAAAGAAAATTTCTCTACAGCTGATGCTTGTAAGGCAGCCTAATCAATGCACATCTTTTACAGTAGAAGAATTATCTTCTTTCCCATAGTTCCCAGCAATTAATATTAGCTATAATGTCACTAAGTCAGGTTAGCCAGTTTCCAGACATATGTAGCAGTGGGCATTTATTGATGTATGTTTTATGACGGCTAGCTCAAGCTGACAATGCAAAATAAGCATTGGTGTGCTTGATTTGTTCTGTGTATTAGGTTAATGTTGTGTCTGTACTCAGTGTACCTGTGTTACCTGACCTTTGTTATGCTGTTCTGCACACGTGTCCTGTCTGTGGTCAATGTTATTTCTCCGGGTTCTTTTTGCTTTCTCGTCTGTATCTAGTCTGTTTACTTGTAAATCCTTAGTACTAATATTAATACCCGGCCGACGCAATATTTAAAAAAAATCTCTCGTCGTCAGAAAGCTACGTTATCGCAGCTAGTAAATCCTCTGTTGTGATTGGTCCATCGTTTCGTATTGTTAACTTTGAGTGTATAAGTTGGGGTGTTCGTCTTATGTGGACGCAGAGCGCTGGGTGAACTTCCTTGGGTTCATCTCTGCAGTAGGTATATTTTTAGGGACTTAGGAATAATTTAGATGTAGGGTTAGGATGGGAAGCTGGGGGGTTAGTTTTGTTAAGGTTAGATTCATGTAGGTATAATTTAATAGGCCTATTATTCTGTGTTAAATGTTGTGAATATATATGTTTTCTAAAATAAACTGTGTTAAATAGAATTTTATAGTACTTGTTCCCTTTTGGAAATATCAAGCAAGTAATTACCCTGAACCCATCGACCCTGGGTTGACTGGTTATAGGGCGAGTTGGGGTGTTATATAGGTAGTACCAGCAAAAGTGGTGTCAACACTCAACATGTCTAAATCTGGTATTATCTGCATCTAGTATGTAAATATGTGAAAATATGAAATGGTCTTCGGACTCTTCCCTACCCTACTAATATTTTATATAATTACATATTAAATGCAGGTGCCTGTGTTTCGATCTACAGTATAGTCTGAGTTCCTGTTTACTGAAGCAGTCATTGACAGAGAAGCGTATTAAGACTAATACCGGTTTATGAGTAGGATTATTGGCACGATATACATGGAATGAAGTGACGTGTTAACCATAGAAGTTGATAATACGACGTACATTACCTGTAATTAACAGTAAACAGGTAAACAACTGACAACTGCATGCATGTGCGTCTGTGGAGATATACACCGGAAGTACCCCATGAATTGTAAAACTAGAACCGAAATTGGTAGAAATTATCCGGATATTCTAAATTATTTTCGCATATCAATTATTTTTTGAGAAAGAGTGGTTGTTTAAAAAAGGGTAACTAACTACATCTGTAATTGCTCTGTCGTTTATAAAGTTAATTAATACAAATAATCCATACCGTAAAAGTCTTCAAAATATTTGTTTGACAATATAATTATTCGTTTCGGATGTAGCTTATGTAAGAATCAATGATGCTAGCCGAACTGGACTGGCTCGACCGTCCAGGACCAGGTAGCTCAATTGACACAGCGTTCATCTAGACTTTGGAGGGTCCCGGTTCGATTACCAGTCTGGCTGTTGGATTTCTCTTTCTGCTACTAGAGAATGATGTAAAACAACCATTGTGAATTTCAGCTGAGAGATGAAACAATCAACATTAAAATTTAGAATTTTAACTCATCTAACCAAAAAGGCAATTAATACAAGATAGGGATATCATGTTTGTCAAAAAATGACATTGGCCCTGTTCAAATTCACAGGAGGTTAAATGTCTAAAATGATTAAAACATTTTTTTCTAAATAACCAAGAAGCCTAAGAGTCATGAAATTTGGCCTGTAGCATGCTGGGGTGGAAGGGCTATCAAAATTGTTCAAATGAAAGACCTTTACCCATATTCAAGGACATTAGGTTGCAGGGGTCAAATGTCTTTAAACCTTTCAACATCATCATCTGATTGACAAAGAAGCAAAGCTTCACAATATTTTGCCTGTAACAATTAAGAGCTTGGTGAAGGGTCATCAAATGTGTTTAGATAAGTGACCTTGGCTCACTGAAGTTCACATGCCTTAAAATGTTCAATGACTTAAATAACCATCTGAGGCATCAATCGGCTTGTGATATTTGGCCTGTACATAGCGTGCTGGGTCAAATAAATGACTTTGAACTACATCAATGGTCACAGGAGTCAAATGTATTAATGATTTTAAATGACATCTGAATAACAAAGAGGGGCTATCCAATTTGTTAAAATGACTGACCTAAACCCACTTTCAAGGTCATTGCAGTAAAATTGTTTTAAAATAACTTCTTTTGAATAAACATGTGAGGCCTACAAACTGTGTAACACATCATGAAGTGACTTGTTCTAGGAGGTTTTTGTTAACAAATATGTGAGCTGACGTTAATCCTTTTAACTAATATAACACCTTATAGGAAAATAAGCCAAATACTACAAGTTTTGACTCGATAGTTTCAATGATGTCAAACTGTTCAATGTATCAACCCTGTTTGATCCCTAGGACAAGGTAATTCACAATCTGATTAAAATACAGATTTTAATTTATCACCAATGTCATTATGTAATGTAGCATGAGATCTGTGTTTTAATCAGATTGGGTAATTGATATAAACATCATTATATCCATTCATCCCAGCAAGCAAATGGCTCAAATATCATCAATCTAAACATGAAGAAGAAATTGTTCAATGTTTTCATTACATTAAACAATGTCTGTGTAGTGGAACTGGACTGGGTTGATCACCAGCAACCAGGAAGCTCAATTAGTAGAGTGTCTGTCTAGAGTTTGAAGGGTCCGGGGTTTGAATCCTGGTCTAGGCATACATTTCTCTTTCCTTTCCTGTTACATTGGTGCATGTGACCAACCCCTGTTTCAAGTACTGGGAGAACACTTGGCATGTCTCTTTCTGTAACATATTAACATACTTGATTTTTTTTGAAAAATAGGTTATCCAAGTGACTCTGAATAAGGGTCAAGGTCATGGATATTTCAGCAAGTATAGGTGAAGGTTTCATGACACCTATGGTACTGAAGAAGAAGTTGTTGAAAGATGAATAATTTGATATCATAGCGACCATGCCAAGGTTTAACTTTGCATGCAAAAAAACCACAAAAGCCATATGACAAGTGTAAAATTTATTGTATAAACTTAACAATGTAAAGATGGTATATAAACATATAAGTGTTGTCAAAAGGTTTTTAAAAGTCTCCAAAGTTAACAGTTAGCTACTCGCAAAAATTGTGGAGAAATGCAGTGAGTTATCTCCCTGTCAACATCATGTTGCATACCTGACAGTGTGTAGTGAGTTACCTCCCTTTTGAAAGTCTGAGGATTATGAATTGAAGAGCCTGCATTTTTACTTATAAAGCACAGTAAGGTAATGTTTTCTGACCAGCCACACACACATACAACAATCAATATTTTTCTTTCTGTCATTAGTAGGTAAAAAATGTGATAGACTTGTCCCGCTATGGTCTCGTCACTGGTGTTTGAAGGTGACTTTTTCCTGTCAACAGATCACCTTGACAAGAAACCTAGCCAACTTTTTGAAATTTCCATGGGGATAATTATGCATGCTCAGAATTAAAAGCATGAATAAAATATGTGTATGTACGCCCTAGGGGAAACATAACACTTTTAAACAGCATCTTTTGAGCTGTTCTTGTCAATGAATTCATCAGATCTTAGAAAATAAGATAGTTTAGAAAATTCACTGGTTGAAAGTGCTCAATGTTAATTCATTTAGCAATAGGGAGTGTTGGCAAGTATGTCCTCTAATAGTCTGTCCGTTGGTGTTTGGAGGATTATCTCCCTTTTAATATTAGATAATTATGTAGTGACTCATTGCCTTGACCTCCTCCTACGTACAGGTCTCTGATGTTTGGAGGTAGACTATATCTCTTTTTATTAGATGTACAGTGACTCATCGCCTTGACCTCCTCCTACGTACAGGTATCTGATGTTTGGAGGTAGACTATCTCTCTTTTATTAGATGTATAGTGACTCAACGCCATGACCTCCTCCTACGTACAGGTCTCTGATGTTTTGAGGTAGACTATCTCTCTTTAATTAGATGTACAGTGCCTCATCGCCTTGACCTCCTCCTACGTACAGGTATCTGATGTTTGGAGGTAGACTATCTCTCTTTTATTAGATGTATAGTGACTCAACGCCTTGACCTCCTCCTACGTACAGGTCTCTGATGTTAGGAGGTAGACTATCTCTCTTTTATTAGATGTACAGTGAATCATCGCCTTGACCGCCTCCTACGTTCAGGTCTTTGATGTTTGGAGGTAGACTATCTCTCTTTTATTAGATGTATAGTGACTCAACGCCTTGACCTCCTCCTACGTACAGGCCTCTGATGTTAGGAGGCAGACTATCTCTCTTTTATTAGATGTACAGTGACTCATCGCCTTTACCGCCTCCTACGTTCAGGTCTTTGATGTTGGGAGGTAGACTATCTCTCTTTTATTAGATGTACAGGGACTCATCGCCTTGACCTCCTCCTACGTACAGGTCTATGATGTTTGGAGGTAGACTATCTCTCTTTTATTAGATATAAAGTGACTCAACGCCTTGACCTCCTCCTATGTTCAGGTCTCTGATGTTTGGAGGTAGACTATCTCTCTTTTATTAGATGTACAGTGACTCATCGCTTTGACCGCCTCCTACGTACAGGTCTATGATGGTTGGAGGTAGACTATCTCTCTTTAATTAGATGTACAGTGACTCATCGCTTTGACCGCCTCCTACGTACAGGTCTATGATGTTTGGAGGTGGACTATCTCTCTTTTATTAGATGGACAGTGACTCATCGCCTTGACCTCCTCCTACGTACAGGTCTATGATGTTTGGAGGTAGATTTGTGTTTTGTTTCCTGATCTTCTATGTTGGAGCATAGTCTGTACACTATACAACAGAAACGGCCTGGGGACGGTTTCACTACCTTTATAATGGTATCTAAATCCAAAATGACACGGTGCTCATAAACCTGAAAAGACAATTATAACCAGGAAATATCAGCTTAGAATTAAAAAAACAAGCAGCTAAAACAAGAAAGATAACTCTGTTTTCTACTGTATTAAAGCTAATCGATTGATTTTGCTAGTACTGTATAATTATAAGGTTAAGGAAAGAACATTTTGTAGATGGATTTTACAGGTCTAATACTCATGTTAAATCTCATTTCATATTTATCTTCAATGAAATTATTGGGAAATGATGAAAATGAATGGATAACATTAGCATCTCTGCACTAACAGAAGTACATCCTGTGATGCTGACCTCCTGCCAGGGTTCCTCGAGACGTACTGCCCGCAGTAAGGCTCCAGTGGTGTTATGGTAGAGGTTCACCATGTTGTATGTCCCCTCAGGGTCTTGGTAAACAGCACTGGTATACAGCAGGTCCAAATCGTCCTCGTAATCCACGTTGTGTATCGTCTGATTCAAAATACCAGAACATTATACCAGATCTATTAAGTACTATCAAATATATTGTATATATACAGCTTAAAACGGAAAAGTAACATATTTTTTATGATGTTGTGCTGATGCATGTGGTCAAAAGTGTCTTGGAGAACCGGCATTTGTTTTGCGTCACATATTTTCTATAAACTTGATGTATAAAATTTTGAAGTTTTTTCAAGCAATTTTCTTCAAGCTTTTATAGTCTAGACATTGCAATGGGTTTCAATTTGACCACTTGCAGTGACTTTAACTTCAGATGTATAGACAAATGTGTGACACACAACAAAAGAGTCTAGTCATTGGCTGGTACACAATAAAGTTCATCTAACAATGTTCAGAAGCTCAAAACTTATGTTCCAGACAAAGATGTCTGATGGATATTTTGAGATAAACAAAGCAGTGATAACAAGCTCCCAGAAATCTTAAGGAAATATAAAATATAACTGATTTGCTGTTTAAACAAGACGTTACACTAAGAACTTACCATTTCTGAAGTATCCCTGAGTTCAGTTGTTGATACTTTACGTCTGATGCTACGACCAGATGATGTATACATAGCTTCCTCCTGGAGTAGGAAAGTCAATAAACTAAATCTTAAGATTTTATGGGCAAGGCAAAATATATAACAGGTAGACACATTTCTAGGTTAAAAAAGGAAATACGGGATGACATATATAACTATGTAGTTACAGTTGAGATATTTTGTTAAGATTTACATAGTTTGTTTATCTTGTAAAATCATTTCTAAAGTAAGTGTCCTCTTCAGCAGTCATAGCCTACCCTCCCTTCTGAGTAATTGTTCTCTATAGCTTTAACCCTTTCACCCCTAGGTAACTTCAGTAGACTCTACCATACCTTTATCTGGATGAGTCAATTGTGGTCCACAGTGGTGAAAGGGTTAAGGGACTATTCTGATAACAACCCTGAAGAGCTCCTACCTCTATAACCTGCAGGAGAACAATATTACGAACCTCTAAAATTCCGTCATCAGAAATCAAACTATGTCATAACACAATGTTACAACAGTGAAGAGTTATATAATCAAATCTTACCACTTTTGTATTCCTTGATAAGTCAACGGAGAAATCCTTATCAACTTTGCATCCCTTGTCGTCAACGGAAAATTTAAAAAGTCTGGATATTAAAAAATATTATATAGTGTTATCAAACAAAATATGGAAAAAAATATTCCCTTTATTATTAGATAGGAATATTGATATGATTTGATTTTTTTTTTTTTAATTATTGAATGAGAATGCATGTTTTTATTATTATTTGAACTTACATAGGAAGGTTCTATTTCATTAAAAGGCATACTTCTCATAGTGAACATCTGATTACAAAATATTGACAGCTGGTTAGCAAAAGTTTATGTCTTCATTCTAATTCTAACCAAAAATCAAACATTAAAAGTAAGTCTCAGAATTTGAAAAGTTTATGCATGTCTATAAACAAGCAAATTCGTGGAATTTATATCCCCTGCTTGCAGGACATATTGTAGGTAAACATTGAGATTAGGTTTAAACATGTGACTATCGTGCGGTTGAGACATAATGTATAGCTTGAAACTTGAAAAAAAAAAGCCTTATACATGTACCTCATGAATTATCCGTAAATATGCACAAATATCATCGGTTGGCAAACTAAGCATGAGTCCGATGTGCATGCGGAATTTGGTTGAAATAATATCTGCAAAATATCTACCGCAATTATGACACGAAAACCAAAAAGTGCCCAAGAAAGAGGAACACAAACATTGTTATCAAGTATGAAGGAATTTGGGTAATATTTGCTAGAGTTATTAAAACGGAAACTGCAGATAATGACATTTTTCGTTAATGACGGGGCCATAACTCTGCCAAATGTCAAACTTGGATAAGCCCTTAATGTGTTGAACCCTGTTACTAAGTTTAAAGACGATTGGAAAATATTTGCGAGAGTTATTGCACGGAAACAGGGGCCATAACTCCGCCAAATGAAGTTTGCTGAAAGTGGTCATATAACTTGGCCAAGCCCTAAAGGTATTTAACCCTGGTACCAAGTTTGAAGAAAATCAGTTATCATTTGTTGCAGTTATTGCACGGAAACGGCAGATAATGATGTTTTTCGTTATTCAAGGGGCCATAACTCCGCCAAATAAAGTCTGCTGAAAGTGGTCATCGAACTTGGCCGAGCCCTTAAGGAATTTAACCCTGGTACCAAGTTTGAAGAAAATCGGTTAACATTTGTTGCAGTTATTGCACAGAAAAGAAGCGTGACAGACAGACAGACAGACGGACAAACCCAAATTAATAACCCCCTTTTTGGTGAAAGCGAGGGATAAATGCTTCGTCCTTTCTTTTTATTTTTAATGTACTACTTTCAAAACGGGCCAATGAGCCATGCACCAAACAGCTAGCTATAGCAATGATATTCTAATCTATGCATTCATCAACAGCTGTAATTCATAAGAGCATATTTTGAGCATCTTTTATCATTCAAAAGGTATATTTTGGTGTTACTTCATTCAGTTATCATATCACCAAGTTGTTTTTTTTCAATATTTCCTGAGCAAAAGATAAGACAAACCTGATGTCTGTGGCCCCAACATAAAGTATTCTCCCCGAGTCATCGCCATAGAAACTGGCCTTGTCTGTATCTAGGTTAGTTACATCCATTGCTAAGGTGCCATTTTGGGCCTGAAATGTCAAACCACCATAATTGTGACAGGTTTTTTCAACTCACAGTTGTATTCAAGCACTAGATACCTGTACTACTATACAGCTAACTGTATGGTTTATCCAAGAATTTTGTTCAGTAAATTACCACAAAATCTTGCTGTAGATTTGTAACAAGCAAAGATTTCATTGGTGACTGAACACACTGATTCATTGTTTTTAAAAAGACTTCGAGGTTTCTTTTGCGACAACAACCCAAAAATGTCTGTCAATTAATTCTGAACCAAAACCAAAGAAAATAACACCCCATTTAACATCTGAGAATGAAACAACACCCAAAAGCATCACCAAGAAAACATCATAAAAACATATGCCAATTTACGGTAATATTGTTTTTCACTGCACTTTAATTTTCGCCTTTTTCGCCCTCAGCAATAAGGGTGCATATATCATGACAGCGAATATTAGTACACAGTTTACCCTATATAGTAATTACATGTGAATGGCTAAAACACTAAACAGAAGTATATTTACCAGTAAAGGACAGATATTTGATTGGGCGAAGATTCCCGGTATACAGTAAATGTCCCTTTAAATCAAACTTTACCAGCTTCACTTACTGACTTAACTAAAATTGTACAGCATAGATACTGACCAACTGACCAGTGGTGAGATTACGGACATGGAAACAGCTCTGACTGGTACTGTGGGGAGAGGTAAGGTAGTGCCAGGGAAATCCACCGACATCTACAATGTGCTGGGCACATCGCACCTCAAACAGAACAGGGGGACACTCTGAAACAGTAGTCCACATTTGATAGTCATATCCGTCAGATAACAAATACAGAACTCACTATGACAATGACAAAATAATAGAGAAAAAAATATTTAAGCCCCTATTCTATGTGCTAATTGTAATGATATTGTAATTTTTACTTTTTGAGGGTACAGGAACAAAAGTGTGTGAACCAAAAGTGTGTGGGTGTGCATTTTCCACTCTTATTACATTTGGTGCCTGTGATCAACCCTTGTTTGAAGTACTGGGTGAATGGTTAGCAAGGGGATACCTGAACCTGGGTTGTAAATAGTGAAGTCTTGGGGGTGACGACATAGCAAAGGAAGAGTAATGTAGTGGAACTGGACTGGGTCAATTGCCGTTAACCAGGTAGCTCAATTGGTAAGAGTGTCTGTCTAGAGTTCAGAGGGTCCTGGGTTGGAATCCCCGTCTGGTCATGCATTTTTCTGCTCCTGCTCCATTAATCATAATGATTTGAAATTGTCAACAAATTATGTATTCCGTCTTTTCGTATTGCAGAGTTATCTTCTCTTGTGAGCAGGTATTGATTGTTACGTCATTAATTTTTGAGAAAACGACGTAATTTTCTCACACAAACCAATGACGTAACAATCAATACCTGCTCACAAGAGAAGATAACTCTGCAATACGCAAAGACGGAATAGGGTGTGTATGTTACCAGTGATCTGTATATTACATGGCAGACTTACATGTGATCTGTATATTTACATGGCAGACTTACCTGTGATCTGTATATTACAAGGCAGACCTACCTGTAATCTGTATATTACATGACAGACTTACCTGTGATTTGTATATTGCATGGCAGACTTACCTGTGATTTGTATATTGCATGGCAGACTTACCTGTGATCTGTATATTACATGGCAGTCCACAGGGCATCTCCCCACAAATGTTTCCTTCTGTATCGAACTCCTCAAACAGTTTCGCTTCAAACCTGCGATACTGTTAGAAATAAAAGGTTTTCAAAACACATATATACATGAAACCAATGTCAATTTTTCCATCTGCCTCTGTAAGGTGTCGAACCTGGGACTACAGATTAATAGACCAGAGCTATATCGACCCAGCTACAGATAAATTTCCTCCAGCCATGTCAGTAATATTCACTTATTGTTTAATAAATTATGTTCCTGAATAAAAATGTGGAGAAAGAGAGTTATGCCAAATATATGACACTAGACAACATAGGTTGTAACCTCCTAATTGTCACACACTGGCTATTGTGATACTTGGGACATCTGTTATTTTTACTGATGGACATTCGTATTACCTTTTCTACAATCCGATCAAAGCTGTACATCCTGACCCATCCTGAATGATGCATGGTGATGAGGAGACCCTGGGATATCACTGCGTGTACCACGTCCTTACCGAAAACCTACACCAACCGTCCAAACAGGACCACAAAAGAGAACATCAATAAAGCAAATACATTAATTGATCGTGAAATTCAATGACAACTCCATTTCACTTCCCCTTTACTTTATTACTGCCATAATTATCCAGAACCAGGTGATACATGTATGTACACAAAGCTTAGAAAGGAATTACATTTGTATTCAAGGTTTATCAGGTTGTTGTTTTTTCCAGTTATGAAGTAATATTTGAGGATAAAAGATTTAGAAAAAAATTCTAGAGATTCCGTTTTTATAACATTATAGAGGCAATCATTTTATAGTGAACCTGATTTTCCCATTGATTGTTTAAAAGGGCAGGGAAGAAAATGATAATAGTACCATCTTTATACAAAATAGAAAAACACCCGACCAATAATTAATGTTTCAAATATTAAATATTTTACCCTGGTAGCATATCCTGTTGATACGTACTTCCTCTGTTATCTTAAGCATGCCTACAAATTTCAGTGGGCACACCTCAAAGACAGCCAGTAGCATCACTATGGGCACAGGAGCACCTGCCTATAATATAAAGACCAGGTGTATCTTCAGGTATTTACTATTATCTTGTTTTAACAGATCAATATATGTATTCATTTCAAGATGAACATTTCTCCTTTTCAATTGCTTATTGCATAGTTCATGGGAATTCAAAATCCAAACAAAGACATCACATTTTATTCCATTTAAATACAATATGTATTTAAAAACACCTCTATGCAAATAATCATGTCTATATGTAATATTTTTCTACTGGTTGGAATTTCACAATCTTCTTTGTGATTTCATAATAACAACAATCGGCATTACTTACAGAAAATGGTGATTATGGGAGAAAATCTATATTGTCATAAGAAAAAGGTGTTCATAAAAAGAAATTGAATGTTATCAAACTATATAATATGGATCACACACATTTAATATTTTTGATATTGATTGCCACTACTAAGAATGTGTAATAATTTGCAAAGTTTAAACACCAAGCAGATACATAAAAATAAGCTTTTGAAAAATATTGCAATATGATACAATATGACTGTGTATTGCAATATACCTGTTTCTTATACATTGTGACAGCCCTATAACCAGGTTAATATTTCTCACCTGTCTGACATGTTGATAAGGTCGTGAGTTGTGTGTTGTGCGCAAGACAAGGGAGGTCTGTGGTTCATTCCATGAAATATCACTGACAAAATGAACGATAAAAAGACAAGACTTCAGTAAAAAAAAATAAAAAAAATGTTACAGGTATATTATTTTCAAGAATATTTCTTTGTATTTTATAAAGTAAGACATGAATGATGATACCATTGTAACCGTGGACATATTTTCTTGATTATGCCATTTTTGTTTTAAATATTATTATTAGATACCAGATATATTTGATGGTATTATATTGTAAGTGATTGAGTAAAATATGAGTTGATGTGATAATAAGTGGAATGTATATTAAGAGTCATTGAGTTTGCAGTAACTGCAAAAAAGATGATGTGTTATGTTAGATTAAATTAAAGCTCACCTGAATTTGTGAGTTGGAGAGAGAAAGACAGATTCTATAGGTAACACTCGCTTTTTCTCCAAAACAAAGCGTAACAACCACTTTTTCTCCAAACAAAACAAGCTAGATTTGTGACCGTCATTGGACAAGGGAAGGCACTCCTGTCAACAAAAACTTACATCAATTGAATAATAATTACAACCTTCAACACGCAAGTATTTGTAGTGTCAAATAGCATTGTTTTTGTGCAGCTACAACATTTTATATATGACAGGGTTATAGGTACAGTGTATGATCCTATTATTAATTATCATTTTGACTTTTTTAATAATTTCAATAACTTCATCATTCAAAGTTCAAAAGCTTTGATCATTTAAGAGGATATGTGAGAAATCTTTATCCTCTATGTCCTCTGGAGACATGGTTGTAATTGAAAACTTTTGAGGGAGTCACCGACACACATAGGTGATGCAACTTTTGACTTGACTAATACTGTACGACTTATTTGACTCACACTATATAACATTATTAAATACAGTTTTAGACCCCATGTGACTGCTGTCTTACTGGAGAATTTTTAAGCTGTACCAACAATTATAGAAAAATCGGTAATGCTTACATTAATATAAAAGGTAGACTGTTTAGATTTGTAAGATTTATCTTGAGGAAGGAATGAGCTATTTCAACTGCTATCCAGGCCATCCCAGGTTCGATAAATTCCTCTGTAAATCAATTTTCAAAACTTTAACAACACCTCATTTGAAAAGTACGTTCAATCCCATGTACATATCCTCATGTAGCTAACAGAAAACTCGGTATTTCTAAAAATAGTTTTCAATTGTAATTTTAAATGTTGTTTTTACCGAATGAATGCAGGCTACGAGAGCATCCTCTATCTTTCTGTTAGGGCCACGAGGTTGATTTACTTGTAAACACTGTGGTTCATTCTTTAAATTATACCTACAAGTAAGAACGAAATGTTTGTAAAAATGAAAGTACACCAAAAAGTATATGTGACAGAGTGTGATGGCACTGTGGGAGTTTATCACACTATCTCCCCTTATCAAACTTCAATCCTCACAAAATTTAATATAGAAAATAGATTTATGCTTAAATGTGTTTAACCCTTTCACCACTGTAGACCAAAATGGACTCATCCAGATCTATGCATGGTACAATCTACTTAAGTTACATAGGGTGAAAGGGTTAAAACAATGGGGACTATATCATTCATTTATACAACACTGAATGAATTCTTGGCCCCTGGATGATCAATTATCCATAGAAAAAGATGCTGTGCCAGTGTATAGGTAAACTTGACCTTTTATGTCAGATGAGCTACTTTAATAAAACAATACAGCCACAAAAATATATACAGAATCATTTATCATGATTAATTATATTCTAAGAAATTCCATATTTAAAGTAAATCTAGATGTTTACTGTCCAGGCTTTTAATCCAGTTACCACTGACTAATCTTGTCATTCCAGTCTGTGTTTAAAACTTTAAATGGACTTTTTCTATTTATATTCAAGGGTCCTATTAACACAGCATTTTGATAGGAACAGATGTGGATCATTTATCAAGGCTCATTTGTATTCAAACAGTTATAAAATTATACATCCAGTATTCAAATCAAACTTCCAATATTTTTTTTAAGAATTTCCAGCAAAAAAAGACACAGTGCTATAATTTGGCATAAATAAAGTAGAAACAGGAAATATCATCTGTTCAGTAATTTGATTATAAGGAGATCAGCTTTTTGTTAAATGTATCAATGGTCACATTATTTAACTTACCCTCCATACCAAATCCGAAAGTTATCGAAGTATATTTTGCCTCTGAAAATAATAAAAGGTATTTTGTAATATGTTGGTTTCTGCAAATAAAAATATAGTATTTAACAATTTTATCAGATGTTGAAAAGTTGATTCCTTACCAGTTAATGACTAAAAGTTTGTAAAGTTACACTGGGAATTTATTTTTGTCAATAAAGTCGCAACGACTTTATTGACAAAAATGAAAACAAAACATTTGTAAAATAAATGAAAATTCCTTATTATTGATAAAGATAAAATCTGAAATTTCGCAAATATTCAAAACATTACCCTTCACATGCAATCCTTTTGTCTGAATTCTTCTGCCAAACTTTTTTGTAGGAATAATTACCCTGAAACATTGAAGGATATGAGCAACTAGTAAAAAGTGTAATTACGTGAATAGTATACACTGTGTCTGTCTGTCAGCATATCATTACCAGTTAACAATTAAAGTCTGACCGCAGTTGCAACAATATGCAAAAACACTGGTTCCCAACTATTGAGTTCCCACTGAGACTTGATGATTGAAACACATTAAAGTCATTACTCAGTGTCCGCTTGTTTATTCACCAGACAACTGTACATGCTTAGGGAGCATACCAACATGCAAGTACTCGTAGGGAGCAGTTATGAATTATACCATTATGATACTAAAGACTAAACACTACATGGATGGACTGCATATCAGACAAGCAGGTACTTATACGAGTCAGTAGATATCCCTTATATACATGATTTAGGAGCAGTTTCCACCTAACTTTACCAATCTTAGGTGGCAGAGTACAGTAGAAATGGCTTGACCCTAAAAATAAAGGGCATGTCTCGGATAAACATGGATAGCGGATTCATCCTGCACAACACACCTAGTCTACATATATATATATATATTTATAAACTACATTTTGAAAAGGTGTTTTTTAGAAGAACATTTTTTTTTTCAAAAAGTGATTTCCCCTGATTTGGGACTTCTGAAAACCATGGTTACCACATCAAAAATCACCAAAATATGCAAAAAATCATGGTTTTTAACCCAAAATAGTCCCCCTCGCAAGTAGAATTGTTTTTCTTAAAACCTGTCTGAAATTAAATATCGCCTACTCGGTAACAGAAATACTCACGTTTTAGCATAGGTCATTCCGGTGGATTTTTCACAATATTTACACATGTGCTGAGTACAAAAGTAGACTACATGAAAAGCTAGCTTTTGTTGTGTAGACACAGATTTGTAAATGCCCAAAATTGTAGTCTCAAACCAAATTCGATTTTTTTTTTGAAAAATTATGAAGCCCACATAGTCCACTTCATCATGTATATGCCAATTTTAGTGCTGATTTTCTTTAAAATTTTGATACATGTTATATTACAAGGGTTATTCATTGTATAAAAATATCACCCATGGCCACCGTACGCTACTGTACTCTGCTACCTTACACTACGATGAAGTTGGCGTACTCACTGATTTACGTTCATACCAGAAGCATACATGCCTCCTTCATGTACCACATGATCATCAAATCGCTTAATATCTGTAAACTTGTGTCACCCTGGTAAAATACTAGCTGCTTCCAGCCGACTCAAAAGTTTGGTAGAGCTAGTTAGCAAGAGGTCCCAGGTTCCACTCCTGGTGGAGGCATTGAAAAAATAATGACCTCTCAAGGATATAAACAGGCCCTTTTTTATGGCCAAATATGGACCAGTTCACCTCTCCAATTTTGGCATTATTTTCCCCTATTTCAGCTTTATTTTCCCCTATTCCAGTTAAAAATTCACCCACTTGTAACTAAAATACTACCACATGAATATCTGTCTTGGTTCCATTTTTTTTAATCTTCCATCAGTTCCACAACTGAGTGATTTATTTCCTTTTCCCTGTGTTGATTGTAATTGTCACTGCTGATATTTTATAATACATAATTTAAAGCGAGGAACAAAATTAAAGATCTTAAATCCATGCCTCCCTCTTGTACTCTCCCCTTGGATCGGGCCTGCAGTCCTCACTGGAATGGGTCATGCAATTACAGCGCATATTTCCCCCTATTTCAGAAAAAGGGTACAAACTTTCTATTCCTGCATTAATCCCTACCCCTGTTCCCAAATAGGCATAATCTATTCTGCTAAGCAGGAGTGCGATCAGAATTTTGGAGTGGACTACAACAAAATGAGTGAGTCTGACATTATGACCAGTTTAGCAGACTAAGCAAAAGTGGGCTGATTGCGCTGTTTATCATAAGCCGTCCATGGCACAGGTACCTGTCATAAAGGCTGTCATTAAAACAGAATAAATCAATTTAAATTTTAAACATGAGGTGACATTCTGACACCTTTAGTTGAAGACATCGGGTATATGTAACTGTCACCACGTTTATCAGTTAAATTATATATAAAAAAAACACCTGATCACCCGCTGTCACTTACGCCACAAATTAGAGATCGAAGAATTTTACAGGAAGCATTATGTTGTCTATGTTGACCATGCCGTTCTCTAGTCATCAACAGCAATAACGCGTTCATTTTAGAAGCACGTTTTCGGCAGTTTTTTGTGTACATTTCCTGGATTTTCCATCCTTCATCTTCCAGGTAGAATGCTTAACGTCACAACGCCTGCGATTTAAGCGTCTATAAGACCAAAGAACAAGTTGATGTGTGTAAAATTAGGTCCGTAACCAGGTGCCCCTACCTGGTAACGTGCGGCCGAGACAATTATTATTCAATAAGTGAATGGGCCTTCCTCGCTTATAGTTGCAATTAATAGATAACTTGTAAATTAGAAACCAAATACAATCAAAAATCGTATATACTTTTCACATTTGAAAAAAAAAGGATATTTATTAAAATTACATTTTTTAACTGTCTAATTCTCTTGTTTATGTACAAATAAAATCGATTTTACATACATGCTTACAGGGAGTTATCGTCGATTAAAAAGCAGTAGGTTGGGAAAAGAAAAAAGAAATTCAAGACTGGACAAGTTTTGAGGTTGCCATCGGGATCGTATTCCTAAGTGATATCACGGAATTAGATTAGATCTAAGTCCGTGGTGATATGAATATAGCATGTTTGTCATGATTTTATTTAGACATATTGTATTCCCGATTTTAATTAGCAATGGGATTGGGCACAAGTTGAACAACTAATACGAAGCCTACGAAGCCCTTTTCCTGTTTGGCATGCGCATTAATTTCCTATGTTTTTTGTTGTCATTACCCCGGTTCTCTCTTTGAGAACGTGAAATTACTTGGATTCGCTAGGTTTATATGCCACCGGTCAAATCGAATCACAGATTTTCGATTTCTTTCATTCAATTGTCCGTCCGTCCGTCCGTCCGTCCGCCCGTCCGTTTGTCAATTCATTCATTGGGCCTGGAGGGATAGAAAATAGTATTTGACTTGAGCAGAGACTTGATTGAGGGCGCTTGTTTCTATATATTAATACAGCAAAGCATATGGAGCATGGCAAAATGTAAATCAAACATGTAATGAATATTTCTTGAAAAACCCCATTAAACACAAAAAATATTATAATTGGTGGCAAGCCTTCTTGGAAATATGAGACTTTTTTGTTTTGTATTACATATCTTTTATTGCCGAAAAGTTCAAACGAACGCGGCCTCAAAATGAGTGAATGTAAGTGACGTCAAAACTGAAAGTATAAGCGAATTCTTCTGTTGGCTCTGTTAGTCAATGTTGCTCAACTTGTTCTGTTGAATGTTGTAGGGAAGATCGGGCGAGTTTGGGCCATTTTTACACCATTCGGAAGAGAATTTCGAAGTCTTTCGTGATTTTCGTATTTTAAGAGTTATAAAACTCTTTTTTTTCTGCCGGACGATTGGATGGCCGAACGTGCCCCGCCTTTGGGGCACTTTTGGACAGATATTCTGGGGCAGGTACGGCCCACATCGGAATCGGATAATCATGACGTCATAAAACATGCAACGTCAGAGTTCCGCCAATTATACGTCTTTTGATGTGTTGCATGGGACAGACCTGCCCCAAATTGATATTATAATAAATTCGTATATTACAGCAACATGTAAGTCAGTGCTAGGTTTTTATGTAAACGATCATATTAAGCTTTCCATGACGAAAATAATTAGCAATTCGCGATCACAGAAAATTCGCAAAACCCAGCAGAAAGGAGTGAGGTCATCATGTTCTTTTTACCCTCGCAAAAGTAGCTCGGTCTCTTATTAGTATTGAATCAAATAATTTATAGTACATAGCTAAATTGATCATGTTTTTAATTGAATTAAAGATAGGTAGTATAAGATAAATTAAACTTATATTCTATATTGAATAGAACTGATATTCAATATTTTCGACATGTTCAATTAGGCCTATATTAGAGGAGTTGTATTTGTATCTTTTTTTTAGTTTAACCATATNCCAATATACATTTGACATGACATTACAATAATGACAATAAATATATACAATTGTTATTACAATTTGAACTCAAAATCTCTTGCTGGATTTAATAAAGTTTTGCACAGATCTAAAAATGTTTGAGTTAAGGTCCACGGAAAATTGTGAATTGCCAAACAAAAGAATTTCTAAATTTAACGCAACATTCAAATTAATCAAATTTTGAACCAAAATACGTCTTTCGTTTGTAAAAAGTTGACATTCCATAAAATAGTGAAAGACATTCTCACAAGGATGACCACAATAACAAGATGCACTCTCAACAAGGTTAACTCTAAAAAGGTCATAATTAAGGGAACTGCACTGGTGTCGGAGCTTAGTATGCAAGATGGTAAGTTTACGATTTCCGGTTTTAAAGTGAATAGGTGGACTTGACTGAATATTTGATGTTAAACAGGATTTGAATGAATTAATAGAGGGTAGGGATCGAACCGAATTGTCTAAGTTATTCCAATAGTGAAGAGTAGAAGGTAGAAAAGAAGAATTAGTAAGAGATAATCTGAAAGGAAGAATCCTATAGTTATTATTGTTACCGTCGTAAAGCGTAACGATTATTTTCTCCAGATAAAGGCGGCAAAAGATGATTGAAGTAATCAGGAGTTAAATTATTATGCATCTTATACAATAGTTGAAGTTTCCTCCGTTTTCTGCGATTAGATAAAGTTTCAAGACTAGTTTCGTAATATAAAGTATTAATAGGAGTATATGAAGGAAGTCCTAATATAATGCGAGCAGCTTCACGTTGGGCTTTTTTAACTTTTCAGATTCAAAAACAGTGCAACCGTCCCACAACTCACAAGCATATTCTAAAACAGGTAAAATAAAAGTCTTGTAAATTATTAAAAGAGCATCCCTACTTAATAAGAGTTTCAGTTTCCATAAGTCATTAATTTTCTTCATAACAGAAGTGTAAATTCCATTTACATGATCCCCCAACTTTGCATTCGAATTAAAATTTACCCCTAAATGTTTATGACAATCTGTAAAATTTAAGACTTTCCCATCAAATTCTAAATCTTAGTCTTCTTCGATATCGATTGAATTCGAAATAAACATTACATCTGTTTTTTTCAGGATTAAAATTAACCAACCAGGTTTTTGACCAAGTATTTGTATCTATACCGACTTCCGTATATATGGGTTGGACTTCCGTATATATGGGTTGGACTTCCGTATATATGGGTTGAAGATAAAATAAGGTTCAATGCAATTGAAGATAAACTGGTATACACGCATATCATTTGAAAACAATTGTAACTGAATTGATGATTTCGTTAATGACAGAACAAAGTTGCTTCAATTCAATAACTTTATTCAGAAACGTATAATACATTTACAGTTATTTGAAGATAGGTACAATTATTAGAGGATATGTTAGTTTGACGCTCCATAAATTTATATATTTAGACCTATAAGTATTTTGTCAAAGTATTAAAACGGGAAGTTTACCGTGTGTGGCCTATTGTCATAATTACGGTAACGTACCAACCTCTCTTTTCGCGGGTTCTGATTCTAATTTGACCTATGACCTCATGTCACATGATGCGGATACACTGACAGCAAACAGGAAGCCATATGCCTTGGCGAGTGAAAGTGTTCGCGTGTTTGAAAGCTACAGACATTTGAACTGAGTGATACAGTTGGAACATTGGTGGGAAATGGCGACTGACGAACTTGCAAAGAAACTCGAGAGGAGAGTGAATATCAACGAATCAGGGGAGGATGGTGCGGAACCTGTTCTTCCGTCTATGCAAGTGTGGAATCCGTATACAGAATTCAAGGAGTTTACACGGAAAGAAATTCAAGGTTTTCAGAAAACTTTCAATAAGTAAGTTAAACATTCTCCTTGGGATTCTTGATTTCTCATGATTCTAGGAAGGTGCATGGTTGTTATGTTATGCATAAAGATGGCTGTTGTCAAATTCTAGATAGGTCTGGTACTCTCTACATGTGCAGATCGTCTGATGGTATAATGTCACTGTTTTCAACTCAACCACGTGTGTTAGGGAAACCCGGATAATTTAATGTTGTAACAGGCTGACAGTACATCATACATGTCGGCATCCCAATGAAGACCGTATAGTTACCACGTAATTCACCATTTACATAAATTAGCATCTACATAATTTTGAGATAAATCTGTGCTTATCTGTTTCAGCACACATTATGAAGCTTTAATTGCTTTAATAAAAAATAACTCGTAATAGATGCACACAGATGAAATTTAATAAATCTTGTGAAATAAACAGTTCATGGGGTAATCATTAAAACAGTTTATAGTCAATGAGTAATTTTATAGAAAATAATTAATAATTTATGTAATTATGAAAAATTATAGTTGGAAATGTAATGTACAGTCACAGACTTATATAATTAGATCCAATCTATTTCCGTGGTACAGGGAAGAAATTTAAAGGAGGGAAACTATGACATAAAATTATAATTATGAAAGTTAAATTTAGTTGTACAGATACTGCAATTTAACAAAAAAAGTCATTGTAATTTGTGTTAAATTAAAAAGATGTTCACAGTGTGTGTTGATTATCTGCACAGATCATTAATTGATCATCATATATTATTGTGTGACTTTCAGATTTTATAAACAGTTATTAACCTAATGCAGAACACAAAACTGTGGATATAAAGCCACCATTAATTTAAATATTGTGTGAGAGACAGCATGTGTATGTAATCTAGGATGGCTTGCTGCACTCTCACTCTAGGAACTATAAATTAATTGTAAAAATAAGAAATAACAATGGTATATTCCTGCAAACTTGTATGGAAAAAAAATCAAAATTTTAATTTCAAAGAAAATTAAAACCACTGTGTAGTAAGTACAAATTATTTATGATAATACACAAGGAGTTATACACTGACACTGTGTGAAAAGATGCACTCTATAAGGATGAGTTGACTTGTCGTGAAACAAATCTTCCCCCGCAGGATGTTGATGAAGTCCTCAGTATAATGAGATTGCCATGTTTTACACTACTCTCCTAACCTTTGACCCCTCTTAACTTTTTGTCAAATTAACATATGAACAGGGAAGTACAATTCTACAAGCTTGATTCCTGGGGCTTGTATATATATATATAAATATATGTGATGTCACAGCTAATGAACAATTTTAATATTCGCAGCAAATTGCTCTGAAAATTTAGCTCTGACAAGTAGAATTTTTCAAAATCTGTCTCGGAGCTAGTAATTGAAATAAACCTGTACACCCCACCAGATCTAACCTAGATGTGTTTATAAACATCATATTGTTAATGCTTTTCTCCCTTACATAATAATTGGATTTGGGAATTTAGCAGATTTAGGAGAAATAGATCTTCAGAATTTCCCTCAGGGGAAACACAGCCTTATGTTACAGTTGTATATAAATACAGCCCCACATATAGTGTTGTATATGATGAGTTGACAGTCCAAGTTATTGTACATGATTCATTGTGAATTCAACCAATGTAAACAAGCAAGTGTTGACTAACAGGAAATGAGACAACATTGTGACGTCCTGTAGACATGATACATTGGGGTTATAAACATACCTAGTCCTACCCTCCGCCAATTTCCTCCCAGAACTAGATATGTGATAAATAGATTCAAAACTGATTAGTCAGACATACACAGGTAAAAAGTCACAAAACAAAATAAAAAATGGTTAAATTGATGCTCTATCAACTGATAACACTTGATTGTGTAACTTGAGCTAGCTGTATTGCAGTACAGTGGTTAGCTATTAGGCCAGATAAAGCAAATCTTGTATCCCTGTTAATCTTATAGCTATCCTAGATTTTTATGCCTACCCTGAAGTTTTTATTGGCATTCATTCATATGCACTGTTAAAGTCACAACTCCTGCTCTACATGAGCATAGTTAAAATATTTTCCAAATAAAAAAATTGCCTTCCTTCTTCCTAGTAACTTATTCTTGCCTTCTTTTTCTGAGGATGATAGTGAACAAATATTTTTCTTTTTGGCCTTACATGTACTTTAAATAATCAACTACATACTAATATTACAGGAACAACTTCCTTGAGATACATGTTATGTAGTAATACTACATCTCAAAGAAGTTTCTCAAGGAAGTTGTTCCTGTAATGTAGTAAGTGGCATATTGCAACGAAGATGTCATTTATATCATTTTTGTATACCAGTATATACCGTATTTGACCCACAGGTAATAAGGGTGCAGGGTGATTATAGAAGGGGCCTAAATAAGTGAACAGGTATCTAGAGTTCTCTTCTACAGATTATATATACTAACAGTTAAGGAGGTATGCTAGGGTGAGTGTGTGTTTTTAACAACAAATTGAAGTACTCAGAAATTTTGCGATAAAAAAAGTTAGGAAAACAAATTTGAAGGCTTAATTTCACCATTGTCATGAGAAAGTGACTCCTGCCCCACCCTGAATTTCCAACATCTTACTTTCATATACATGTACTGTATGGAACAGTGAACCTACAGAACAATAAATAACATGTCTATACAATTTACAGAACTAATATGCAGTTTTTGAAGTATTAAATATTAATAGACTAAAGCCATTTGTACAGTGCAGTAAGCTATGTTGGGATAACAAACATATTCTACCAAAAAATCAATTAGCCAAAAAACATGGTCCACAAAGCAGATTGAAAAAAGTCAATTAAAAGAAATGAGCACCAGCTGGGTGGCAGCTTCACATGACCATGTGGAGCGGGGTAGTGTTACCATGGGGAACAGGGTTTCCTGATCAAGGCATAATATTTACATTTCTACTGAACTTGGACTCAATATACCTACTTAACATTTTAAAGGTTATTTTCAATGAACATTTCAGTTGGCGTATAAATACATCAGCATATTATCAACCTGATTACTCTGTTATTCTGCGGAGTGCAGGAAGTAGTTCCATTCATAGTTTGTTTTCATTTTTTTTTTTTTGTCAGAAGTATTCAATTGAATTCAAAAAATAATTTACATCTTAATTTGCTTATTCATCTTACCAGGACGACGTCTCACAGTTAGTGATGACGTCATAAGTTTTGATACCTTCTGTGGTGTTAGACTTAAGCTTCCACAAGACTGATATTTTAGAAATTATCCCAACATATATCAATATTTCTCTGAAATATAAGGATAGAATCCCATTTTGTTGAGGTTTATGGGGTATAAACCTCAATGGGTCTTGAGACAAATTCACATAAAATTTGTCTCAAGACCCATTGAGGTTTATACCCCATAAACCTCAACAAAACAGAATTCAATCCTTAAATGAACATTTTGCTCAGGTTACATTGAAGTTTTCCTCCAAAAATTTCAGGAGTTTGAGCTTTATTTAGTGAAACAGATGTGTTGAGTGAAGGCAACTGTAGGTTTTCAGTTTTATATTGCTTGATCGAATGTAGTCACTTATAGGACATGGTTGAAATACACTGAGGGACTTGTGTGATAATTTACAGTAATTGGTTTGAAACATGGGTGTAGAAGAGCTATAATTAGGTTTATCTCATCTCTAAAATGTAAAACATCTGGGCAGCAGATATTATTGCAGTGGGAGTTTAAATGGCTGGTTGGCTTTGGATGACTTCCCTGTCAGTGGGGTATGATTGTTACCTGTACATAGTTAAGTATTTATAATTCTTGTGTATTTAACAGTTTATATTATGCATGTGCATTACCCCAAACTTCCTTTCTGGTATGGTATATAGGGGTATCAAAATGCTACCTTTCACAAGGGTTGGAAACATCCAATGCAATGTCAAATCTGAGTGTCAACTTTATATCTTGAACAAATCTGTAACAAGCTTCAAAAAGATCAATGTTTTTCAACAAAAAAAATACAACAGTCTGCTCCCACAAGAATTGGGAACTGGGCATTTTTTTCATTTTGGGAATATATTATGGCTGTACCAATAGGCAAAATTCCCACTAGATATATTTATATGCTATTGACTGTAGACTGTATTTGAAAATCTGAACACATAGATATGTACATATGTGTGTACTGTTGATTATAAGGTAACCAGACTTGGTCAGCTACACTGGTCATAGATATGTACATATGTGTGTACTGTTGATTATAAGGTAGATTATCAGTTTGTAAGGTAACCAGACTTGGTCAGCTACACTGGTCATATATGTACATATGTGTGTACTGTTGATTATAAGGTAGATTATCAGTTTGTAAAGTAACCAGACTTGGTCAGCTACACTGGTCATAGATATGTACATATGTTTATATACTGTTGATTATAAGGTAGATTGTCAGGTTGTAAGGTAACCAGACTTGGTCAGCTACACTGGTCATCTTAGTTCTGACCACATCCTTCTGATGACTTTGATTCACTGGTCATAGATCAAGTACTGGAGGTCAAACTTGACCCTTCACCTTCCATTTCCAGTGTCCGATATCCTTTGTTTACATTTTGAAATCTCTCCTCTAGATTTCCTTGTCAGAATATTAAATGTTATTAATACATCCTTTATCAACACAGAAATTTCACAAATTTGATGTTTGCTAAACCAGTGTGAATGTATTGAAACACTACATATATATATTGCATACAATTTGCATCATCATAATCATTGTAAATGTTTGTATACTGCAAATACTTGATAGTAATGGGACGAGTGTTTGCAACATGCCAAGATATATGTCAAATTCCTATTTATGATGGTATACAATACAGTTGAAACAAATTCCTCAATTTATGGTTTAGCAGAACTGTTTCATACCATCGTAAATGTTAAAAAAAATACATTTCAATGTTTATATTTATGTTTGAAGCAACAAAGGAAAACCTGTTTTTATCTTTCTGGTTGGTTTCTTTTGGTTCCAAAGAAGTTTTTACCAAATGGTAGAACATCCATTTTTTGTTGAAAGAGACAGTTTTATATTCCATATGGATACCATTCTTCGTCATGCGACATGCACCGATGGGAAACACCCCATAGATAGAGAGACCTGAATAGATTCCTACCAAGAAACATTCCTGGTTTAATAGTTCTTTGTGTTCTGCCGTGATAATATCCTTTTTATTGGTAGGTTAATTAGACCAGGAGGTTTTCTGTACAATGGAAATATAAATATCTCTATGAAACAATATCAGTGTTAGCTAGGCATCAGTTCTATACTGTGTGTGACCTTCAACGCCAAGATAACGGGAATTGCCGTAATGATCTAATAAACCAGCCCATTGTGCATTTTGAATTCATCACATACATCAAAAATATAACATACATCACTGAACAGTATAACTTAAAACAGAAAGTTATGTATGGGCTTAAAATGTCATAAAGAATTTGTTGTTGATCAGCAGAATTTGTGTTTGTTCTATATTTCACAAGGGCTTTGGGATGTGCAGGGACATATATACACAATGGAATAAACGTTCATTTGGTACAACTGTGATGGTCAAGGTCATTTCAGCGACAAATCTTCTTAAAATCTGCAATGATGAGTCTTTCACTATCTTCTCCTGCACAACTTTAACGGAAACTCCATCTGGCATGGCGTTTTGATATTCTGTGCAAGTGTCCTTATTCTATGTAAGAAATAATCTTGAACAGAATCCGGGGTCCTGTACGGCTTTCCATACTCTGCTGATATCTATGTGTTTACAGTATTAGATGTTTTTACATAAACAAGGTAAAACGAGGGCATCAATCTAGCGCTGCTTTGTGTTGTAGGGGAAATTAATTGTGTAATAAGACTACGGCACCCTAAAGCCTGGTAAGATTGTATATCATTTCCAAACCTGTATCATTATTTCATGCAGTTAATTTACATGCCTGCCATATATGGTGCATTCTGATCATTTCTTGCCATTCTATCCAATGTTACAAAGTTTCCTCCAAAGTCGGGAATGGACCATCACCCAGCTTGCTACAGAGGACAGATAGTCTCTCCAAGATGAGGGGCAATACACGTGAATGCCGTGGAGCTGGATGGTTAAAATTGAGACTAAAACCTGCTAGTCTGTGCTAACCAGGCTTTTGTCCCAGTGTAGGACCAGATTTCATCATTAGCTACAATGTTGGCAGTGCCTTGATCACAGGCGTCATATGCTAGTTGTCTGCCCTTTGAAGATTCCCTTGGCCCTATGCCTCTGTATCATGTTACTCATCAGCTACACATGTACCACTATTCTGTAGAGTATTAAAAGTCAAAATATCAAAATAAATAAGACAAATGCTGAGCACTTACTATTAACCTAAATATTTTTTACTTTTATTATCAATTCAAAAATTACATAAAATGAGATTGTCACGTTGTTGAGAGAAGTGATCTTTATGTATCCAGGTTTTACATACGGATAGGTCAACATTTCATTGGCAATGTTTTCTGACGAAACAAAAATTAGGTTTAAAAATTGGCTTCCTTCCTACTGTTTCAAATTAGATTTCTTTCCAAGGCTCAAAAAACCCATCCTTCATATGTTTGTGGTTCTGCTTGAAGTGTTTTGAAATTTAATATACATTCTTAAAACACTCCTTGAATAGTTATGTATTACAGTTGATTCATTGAATAAGATTCAACAGTTCAGTATGAATAATAAAGGCTTTGTTTGTTTTGAACACAAGCACGAATTGAATTTTTTTATTAGGTCACCTGAGACAAAGTCTCAAGTGACCTATTGCGATCGTCTTTTGTCCGTCGTCGTCCGTCGTGCGTCCGTAAACAATTTACATTTTCGACTTCTTCACCAAAACCCCTGAGCCAATTTCAATGAAACTTTGCAGGGACCTTCCATGGACAAAGGTCAACAGAAATAGTGGCCTGTTTAGTCCAAAGCCCCCAGGGGCCTAAGGGGCGGGGCCAAAAAGGGTCAAATTGACTGAAATTTCAAAAATCTTCTTCTCAAGACCCAGATATGGTAGAATCAAATGCTCTTCATAGATGGAAGGGTCTTAAGGTTTATGAATCTAGGGTCTCACGTTTACCCCCTGGGGAAGGAGGGGGGGGGGCGAAATTTATTATGGTTTATAATGGTAAATGGTACTTTGAATATTACATGTTAATAACTTGATTGGAATTATCACCTTGAGTTGACAGTTTGATACTTTGAAAATTTTGAGCCAGCCCTACCCCCAAGGGCTGTAGGGTTGGGCTCAAAGGAGTCAGTGTGCTAAAATTTCTTCATTTTCCTTGTTTAGAATCAGATGTGCTAGTTTCAAATACTTTTTAGTCTGAAATCTGTATGCTAGATATTGAATAAGGTGGTTTTATTGTTTTTTGTCACTTTGAATATTATTTCTGTTCATGTTAAAAACAAAATCAACTCTCTGTATAAATATATCAGGTGACCGTTAAGGCCCATGGGCCTCTTGTTTTTTGAAAACATCTCTTTCCTTTGTCAAGCAAATAGTGTAAATGGCCAGTACTGTTGTGACTTTAAACCACTGAAAACAATCATTTAACCACAGTGTGATTTGGCACACTGGCTTTTAGTAAGTTGTTTTTTGTCTCGCCTCCTCGAAATGGAAGCGAGATTTAGGTGTTGCTTTTCAGGCGGCGGCGTTATCAGGAAGCTTTTGCGTTTAAGTTGGTTTCTCTGAAAGTACATCTCAACCCATGCATCAAATGCTGGATGTGCCCTACCTTTCATGGTCCATTGACTTTGTCAGCATCTCCATCAACATTAAGTTTTTGCATTTAAGTTAGTTTCTCTGATATGTGCACTGATGGTCAAAGCGGGGCACAGGCAAGACATGTTAATCTGAATGGCTTGTTTTTATCAAATGCAACATGAAGGATCATTTGAGCAAATTAATCTTCAGAACAAATACACTAGAAGGCAAACAAACAGTGATGCATATATATTATATATATATAGAGAGGACTTGTGGAACTGGACAGGGTCAATCGTCGGCAACCAGGTAGCTCAATTGGTTTGAGCGTCCGTCTAGAGTTCGGAAGGTCCCGAGTTAGAACCTTGGTCTGGCCAATGCATTTCTCTTTCTCCTGTTAAAAATTTGGTGCTCAACGAAATATACCAATGGAAGGTGGTATATGGTCTTGTGTGTCTTACGGGTCAAAGACTTTGTTGACGGAGCGAGGAATGTATCGGAGCTGGACTTTGAACCATGTTGTAAAAATGTTTAGTGAGTTAGTGATAAATATTGGAATGAAACATGGCATAGCAAAAAATATCTGAACCCTTTTACCACTGTAGACCATAATGGACTCATCTATATCAATGCATTGTTGAGTCTACTAAAGTTACATGGGGGTAAAAGGGTTAATCTGATACGGTACAAAAGGAAGGATAATGGAGAAAAAACACATTTAAACAAATTTTGTCATTCATGGATTTAAGGCTATTAACTTCAAAATAAAAATGATATCTTTGCATGCAATCAAGCATTTGAATTCTAAATTAGAAATTGAATCTACATAATATCTATTTTAACATTTTCATGTTTTCATTTATTTAGAATGTATATTATAAGACATACTATCAATTTAACATTTCACAGGGCACAACCATGTGTATATGTTTAACTGGAGTTTTGGTATTTGACGTTTTTATTTGAACGTAATTAATTGGATTTTAATCTTGAAGAAACCATGGGCATGCCGTTACGATAAATACATCACAGGACAGTTGGGACAAGGGAATGATTGTGTAACAACTTAAAATAGAAACCAACGATAGCAGAATCCTCAAAAACACTAAAGATAGTATAACATTAAAAAAAAGGAAATAAGTTTGAATGTTAAAATGAGAGAGAGCAGCTTTTGTGTTCTGCTACGGAGTCTGAGCCATTATCTAGCCAGGCTTATAGTAGCCTGTGTTACTAGAGAGGTGGTATCTAGTAAGGGTAACAGGGTAACACTGGAGGGGTGTAGAGGCTATCTAGGGTGGTCACAGCGCGTGTAAGGGCACCAGAACACTTGACATTCTGTCAGTATGTGTCTCCCTATGCTGTCTTTATATCTTTGGGAGGTGTAAAAAGAAACTACACAACATGATATTGGTTACAAACAGCTGACAGTTTGCCTGTTTTTCAATGGCAATCACATTACAAACAACTAACTACACAAGACTGCACATTTGTACACAGAGTTGTACTATACAAGACTGATTGCATGTTTTTATAGAACACAGGATTGAATTAGTAATTACACTAAAAACCTGTAGTAGTCCATCTACACTGAATCAATCAATGGCAACCAGGTTGATCAGAGCGTCCGTCTACATTACAGCGGTCCTGGGTTTGAATCCAGGTTTCACCGTGTGTTTTTTCTTTTCTGTTAACATAAGTAACCTTATTCAACAACCTCCGAATGTATTTTCTAAATCAGAAATACAGTGTAAATAGTGGTGTTTTTTTCTATCAATTATGATTAATAATCGAGAGAATTTTCTAAGTTTACTGATTACTCTGTATATATTTTACAGATTATCATATTGAGAGTTGTTGCTGGGCATGTAAATGACTATGTTTTTGAATAACATCAGATGTTGTCATGTTAGTGCCATACTGTTCCTATGCTACTCTTGGTTAATTAAAGAGTCATACCCCAGTATCTCTTATTACTTGTGTAAAATTATTCCTGTGCTGTTTCTATCCAAGTGATGCACCAAGTGGTCTTGTCTGAGCGTTCATAAACTTGATGAATGGCAGTGGTGAGGTAGTGGTGTCTTGTTAGGCAGTGGTGAGGTAGTGGTGTCTTGTTAGGCAGTGTTAGGCTATTGCAGTGATGTATGCGTATGATGTATGATGTACAGCTATGTATAGCGATGTTGACAGCTACACACCACACTACACACCATACCATGCTCGGGATACAAGGCTGTGCTGTAGCTGTCCCAATCTTAGCTCCACTGTGATTATGTCTGTCTAATATAAGTTGTAACATTTTATGCCTTAGATCTGAACTGGATTGTATGTAGTACATGTATATCTTATACAATAGATGACATAAGGCCACCATTAAAAAAATATTTGTTTGCTGTTTTCCTGCCAACCCACTAAAAAACCTTTATTCTTCTTCTGAGGATGACCTTAAGTATGGAAACCCTACTATAGGGGTAACATGGTAGATATTTGTAAAGCCCTGGGAGTTTATAGATGATCTGTAGAGGTTTGTTCCTTGTGAGTTATGGTACAGTCCAACCTGCTCATGCAGTCACCATCATTAAGGGGAGACAACCTGTGTTAAATAAAAAGACACAAGTTTTAATGTTCCTTAATGTTCCTTAATGAAATGAACTTACCTTATAATACCACCTGTGCCAAGAGAAAACTTTCGGAAATTCTGATGGCTGGTCTGTTGATACAGGTTTAACTATAGATGTTTTTACCTGGGCAAGTTTAAGGTTTAGGGCATATGCTCCCTTACTGTAACTTTCATATTCCTTCCATAACACTTTACTCGTATACCCCTCTTCCGTCGAAAAGTTTGTTCGGTCCCGACCGAGTTCGTACATATTCTATGCAAAGTTACCCCGGATTAGCTGAACCATTATTCCTCGAATACCCTGTATTCCTCGAACAAAAATTTGTCCATGACTCTTCATGGTCATAGTATTAATCCTATCTGTTCGTCGAACAGGTGTGACCTGTCACGCGTGACAGATATTTTACCTGTGTATCACAGGTATCGGCACTGCCCTCGGCATGTCTCTAGGCACAGGTTGCAGTTCACGCTAATTGTACTTAACAGGTGTCGGCTGGACGTCAGATAATTAGAGGATTAACGGCAGTATCATTAAGTAACTGTACTGTTACCCTGTTGTAGCTGCATTATCATTTTGTGTGGATATTTATTTTTTCCAGAAGATATTTTGACATCGATGATTTGGCGGAAGCGTTAATTCGCTTGGTGTGTAAAACTATATTTCAGCATGGCAGTATTAAGCAGAAATCACATAGTGGAATCCGACTAACTTCAAAGATATTCAAACTTAAATACGTCATAATTGATAATTTTTTATCAATCAACATTATGATCGCAAGGAATCCAGATTTTCTTCATTTTAAAATAATTGAAGAGTTCCTCTCGTTTTGATATTTTGTAAAATTAACTTAGCCGATTTACAGTATGTTGGACTATGTCAAAACGACAAGTACGTTACACATGCAGCTTTTAATTTTATTTACTTTCTTAACAGCGGTGGCCATATGTTTTCATTGTTTAGCTATTTCAAATCTTATTAAATGCTGTAATCTTGATTAAACTTCTTTTTTCTTCAATCATCTACTATCCGTGATAGTTCCAGTGCTTGCACTGTCTGTTGTCCCACCTGATACAAAAATGACGATTTCGGTCGAACCTCGGATTCGTTGAATACCATGTTTTTCTCGAACTATTGATCTGGACCCTACGAGTTCGAGTAAACAGGGTTTTACTGTAATTATATTTCCTGATATATTTCTTTTCCGAAGTCTGAAATTAAGAAGTTGGATAGATGTAACATCATTGAAGAAAACATGAAACACGTCTAGATTGCTAGTAGACTTAATTCTTTCCAGCAGAGATTCTATTGATTAGATTTAGATAGTTACTACATCTGTAGATCTGAAGTTTGTGGTATTATACCTAAAATAGAACCTTAAAGCTGTTTCTGTTCCTGCATGTCCTGGATTGTTTTATGTACATGTACATGGTAATTAACAAATCAATGTAACCCTGGTTTGTATACACGGATTTGTAGAATTAAAATGGGTTTTTAAAGGTTAATCAAATGTTAACTACCAAAAGTCTATAAAATTGAGAAATAAAGAGGACTGAGTTGATAAGAAAATGTTTCCCCTAGCTAAGTTAAATGACTGACTAGTGTGCTATAGTTGTGATTTCTGGCCTCCGACCACAATTAATTTCCTTATATGTTCTTAAAAAAACTTTTAAAAAGTTCTGTAAATTTGCTCAAGACCTGATCTGTTTAGGTTTTGTTCAGCTATATAAGACACATTTGTGATGAGCTGCAAAACTATTCATGCCTGGCAATTTTTAAAGATAATTTAGTTTTGTCAACATAACCCCATTGTTCAATGATTATCATATATATGACCCTGAAAAACATGCCATATAATTCCACAAAAATAAATTTAATACAGATTAATCACCCATGTTAATTAAAGGGGAATAGATAATTCTTTATTTTGGTATGACATACAGTTTCATTTCATTCATATAAAAGAAATAAAAAGTCTTTTAAAATTGATCGGAATGCACTACATTCATGTACAACGAACCGAAAGCATTATCTGTGGTCTGAAGAATGATATTCAGAGGGGCTGTTGTCAAATAAAATGATATAAAACAATCTTCATTAAGTATAATGAAGATAGAAAGAAAATAACGATTTGGGAAATGTGATATTAACCAAATTGTGATAATAAACAATATGATATTAATGAAATTCACACTATATAGGAAGAAAATTTGTCAGAAAAATACAATTTTCTCTGTAATGTGATGTAGAACTGAACATGCAATTGTTATCAGTTGACTATAAGAAGACATGATTTGCCGTTCCAGGTATGATACGGGCCGAGACAAGTTCATTGACTTTGAGGAGTTGAAAGTAATGATGGAGAAACTGGGGGCAGCTCAAACACACCTGGGACTCAAAGCCATGATAAAGGAGGTTGACGAGGACAACGATGGAAAAATCAGTTTCAGGGAGGTTTGTAATTAATGTCAGTCCAGCACCTAATTTATTTCTCTTCATAAAGATTCAGACCAGTCACCATTTTCTCAAAGGTTATATTCGGCCCATTCCCCAGCCCCAATTTCTCTGAAGAAGGGTTCATCAAGTCCTTGATTATGTCTTTTAAAAAGATTTGTTTTGTGCCTGTTTATCACGACCGCACCTACACTTGTATAATTCCAAAGAAGCTTTGCCTTGCTCATTTTGTATCGTCATACAGTTAGGTTCTAGCCCGTTGCGTATCTTCTGATAGATTAATCCTCACCCAATGTGTCGTTGCCCATATAATGGGACACACTCGGGTATAGGAATAGTCTTTATTCTAAACTCTGTGTATGGGAGATCAGCAGAATCTCTTCCAATTTTTTAGGGGAGACAGAAAAGCTTAACCTTAAATGTTACATTCTTCAATGCCAAGTCTGAATCTCGGGAGCACAATGCAGAATTATAAGGCTGAGTTTTTTCTGTCTAGCCCCCAAAGTGGGAAATGTATTTCCATTCATCCCAAAAACAAGCTTGTTGCAAAAGAATGCTTTTTTCACCTATCAATCACCTATAATTTGATTCCCTGACACGTCATATAGTTGTAAAAAGTAAATAATTCAATTGTAACAGCTACAACATAATGTTATTATGATTGTGGAAAGAACATAATTTAGTAGATTTACTTGTTACATAACAAGCGTGTGAAGCTTTTCTACACCTTAGGGGTTGATAGAGACATCACATACAGCTAAAATGACAAATGTGTGGAAACAAATTGATTGATCTACCTACATGTACAAGTAGAACAGTTATTTTATACGAAACAAGGGGAACTGACCGCTCATACACCTGTGGTCAAGTGTCCACCTCCATTTAGCCATAAACTACTAGGGCCATTATAGATGACAGTCCTGATAGATTGGTCAGTAGGGCTTATGAATGTGCTGTAGAGACTGTAAAGTGTCAGACATTTAATAGTATTACCTGTGTAATCTCAATAACGTGTCAAAACATTCGTGACAGGAAATGTAATACATGTACATATCAGTATTACTGAGTTTACCGTATAATGTATAAAATATACCCTGCTGTAAATGATTGAAAAGGTGATATGAAGGCAAGTATGATGAGAGTTGTAGTCCCTTGTCAAGTACAATGCATGTGATGTGCTGAAGACATAATAGATCAAAAGGTAATGTTGCCTTACTTTCATCTTCAATTCATATATATGTATAACCTTTCATTATTAGCTCACCTGGTCCGAAGGACCTTGGTGAGCTTATGCCACACCGCAGCGTCCGTCCGTCAACTTTTCCTTTAAAACTACTAGTCATGAACGACTGAGCAGATTTTGACCAAATTTGGTCAGAAGCATCCTTGGGGGAAGGGGAACCAATTTTGTATAAATGTTGGGTCTGGCCCCCCTGGGGGCTGAGGGGCGGGGCCCAATTGAGGAAATATAGCAAATTCTTTAACATCCTTCTTCTTCTGTAGGAATGAAAGGATTTGTTCCATATTTGGGGTGAAGGGGAACCAATTTTGTATAAACCGTGGGTGTGTCCCCCAGGGGCCTAAGAGGCCGGGCCAAATAGGGGAAACATAGCAAATTATTCTTTAAAATCCTTCTTCTGTAGGAATGAAAGGATTTGGTCATATTTGGTGTGGAGCATCCTTGGGTAAAGGGGAACCAATTTTGTATAAACAGTGGGCCTGGCCCCCCCCGGCCAATTAGGGGAAATATAACAAATACTTTAATATCCTTCTCCTTCTGTAGGAATGACAGGATTTTGTCCATATTTGGTCTGAAGCGTCCTTAGGTAAAGGGGAACAAATTTTGTATAAACCGTGGGTCTGGCCCCCCAGGGGCCTGAGAGGCGGGGCCCAATAGGGGAAACATAGCAGATTATTCTTTAAAATCCTTCTTCTGTAGGAATTGGTCCATATTTGGTGTGGAGCATCCTTGGTAAAGGGCCCAATAGGGGAAATATAGGTAAAACCTTTATAATCCAACTTCTACCATAGGGATTAATGGATATTTTTCTAATTTAGTCTGGAACATCCTTAGGCAAAAGGGACTCAATTTTGTATAAACAGCGAGTGTGGCCCCCCTGTGGGCAGAAGGGAGGGGCCCAATAGGGGAAACAGCAAATTCTTCAAAATCCTTCTTCTGTAGGAATGACAGGATTTTGTCCAAATTTGATATGAAGCAGCCTTGGGTGAAGGGGAAACAATTTTGTATAAGCAGTGGGTGTGGTCTCCCAGGGGACAGAAGGGTGGAGCTCAATTGGAGAAATAGAGGTAAACCCTTTAAACCCCTACTTCGACCATCAGGATTATGGGATTTTATCCTTATTTAGTCTGGAGCATCAATAGACCAAGGGGACTCAATTTTGTATAATTGGTGATTAACGGCATTATCATTAAGTAAATGTACTGTTACCCTGTTGTAGCTGTATTATCATTTTGTGTACATGTTTACTTTTTCCAGACGATGTTTTGACATCGATGATTTGGCGGAAGTGTTAATTCACTTGGTGTGTACAAGCATATTTCAACATGGCAATATTAAGCAGAAATCACATAGTGGAATCCGACTAACTTCAAAGATATTCAAACTTAAATACGTCATAATTGATAATTTTGTTATCAATCAACACTATGATCGCAAGGATTCAAGATTTTCTTCATTTTAAAATGATCGAAAAGCTACCATGAATATAATGGTATTTCGCTGATAAAAAGTTTCAAGTTTTTGATTTGCATAGGGGAGTGTCAATGTGGTGTCATGTACAAGTTTATCTACTGTCTATGCTGTTTACAGTTTAACACAGTTTACCGTATCTTTACCATACCGTAACTGACAATCGGGGTATAAACGGCCATTACATGTCTCCTAGAAACATTCACCAGCACACAGGAGATCTATAAAGTGGAGGGTTTAGGTGGTACAAGGAGTGCATTTTATAAAGAAGTTCTACTGATTAACAAACAATTTATTCCAAATGGTTTCATCTCTGAATATTTATTTATGTTATTCTTTACAATGGAGGGGGACATATTGTTTTATTACAAGCTTCAAATCTTATTTCACTCATTTCTCATGAAAGTTCATCCATCCAGGCCATAAAATTTGAGGTGAAAGTCACAATAAAACATACTATCCCGACCTAGGTATTTATATAACACAATGTAACTTACCCCATTAGCATACTGTTAGGTTACATCTGGAGGGTCCTGGTCGGATATATTAGTGTTAGACAAGTATAGGAGTAATATTGTCTGGTACAAGTATATCTCGAGTCGGAGCTAGAGGACATAGACCTTT
This sequence comes from Mizuhopecten yessoensis, assembly GCF_002113885.1. Lineage (NCBI taxonomy): Eukaryota > Metazoa > Mollusca > Bivalvia > Pectinida > Pectinidae > Mizuhopecten > Mizuhopecten yessoensis. The sequence goes on along the minus strand of NW_018403589.1, from coordinate 993,171 downwards.
GTAAACCATATCGTTCATGTTAAGTTATTTGTATATTCTTTGTGTCAGTGATCATAAATAGTTGATGTAATACAGGGTTAGGGGAGGGTAGTGTAAATCACGCCGACACCTGTCTTCCAGCCACGCTCCTACAGTTAGATAGCACAGAGTCACCACAGAATACTATACTTGCCAGGACTCCTAAATACAAAATATAGTGATAAAATACCATTTATTTCCTGCCTTGTTCGTGTGTAAAAATTTTAAAATTCCCAGTTGGGAATAACTGTCCGATATTGTATCTATAGTTACTACCGGTATATACTGAGAAACTTCCATCTAAGTAAAAAATTCACTCTTTGCCAGGATAATACATATTTGCCAAGTGTTAATTTCGCCTTCATGTTTAATTACTGTAGATATTATCTTGTTTACTTTTGTCCGCTGTAATGATGAATTTTGACCTCATTACGGTGGGCGAAAAAAGGATGAAATTAAACTGCAGCTTAAGTTTCTGGTATAACGTATTATTAAATAGTAAGAACCGTTTTCGGTATTAACCCATTCACCCCTACATATCTTAACTGGACTTGCCCAGTCTTTGGTTTGGTAAGGTTTAAATGTGAGTGTAGGGGTGAGTGGGTTAAGCAGTTGATCTCTATAGAGAGGTAGTCTTGAAATATATATGCTAGGCTGGTGGTTTACGGCAGGTTTCTCTATTCCTAAATATGTGATTGATTTTGATTTTCAGTTCTTGCTTATATTCCGGAAAGCCCGAGCCGGGGAACTTGATGAAGACAGTGGTCTGTTTAACCTTTACCAGAACCTAGAGGAAGTGGACGTAGACAAAGAGGGAGTGAAGGGTGCTAAAAACTTCTTTGAGGCCAAGGTAACAGTTTTATATTATCTCCCCTTGACATAGACAATGAGGGAATGTAGGGTGCTAAAAACTACTTTGAGGCCAAGATAACAGTTTTATATTATCTCCCCTTGACATAGACAATGAGGGAAAAGAGTGTAGGGTGCTAAAAACTTCATTGAGGCCAAGGTTACAGTTCTGTATTATCTCCCCTTGACATAGACAATGAGTGAAGGGAGTGAAGGGTGCTAAAAACTTCTTTGAGGCCAAGGTAACAGTTTTGTATTATCTCCCCTTGACATAGACAATGAGGGGCATGTAGGGTGCTAAAACTTCTTTGAGGCCAAGGTAGCAGTTCTGTATTATCTCCCCTTGACATAGACAATGAGGGAGTGAAGGGTGCTAAAAACTTCTTTGAGACCAAGGTAACAGGTTTATATTATCCTCCCTTGACATAGACAATGAGGGAGTGAAGGGTGTAAAAACTTCTCTGAGGCCAAGGTAACAGTTTTGTATTATCTCCCCTTGACATAGACAATGAGGGAGTGAAGAGTGCTAAAAACTTCTCTGAGGCCAAGGTAACAGTTTTATATTATCTCCCCTTGACATAGACAATGAAGGAATGAAGGGTGCTAAAAACTTCTCTGAGGCCAAGGTAACAGTTTTATATTATATCCCCTTGACATAGACAATGAGGGAGTGAAGGGTGCTAAAAACTTCTCTGAGGCCAAGGTAACAGTTTTGTATTATCTCCCCTTGACAAAGACAATGAGGGAGTGAAGGGTGCTAAAAACTTCTTTGAGGCCAAGGTAACAGTTTTATATTATCTCCCCTTTATGTGTGTAACATAAAAAGATACCAAATTTGTATGCAAATAAGCCTCCACCCCTATTGAAAGAAGATTGACAAAAAACAGGGAGGGGCTATATAATGAATTTTTTTTTCCATGCTGTTTTATGCTTAAGCCAAGGTTCCGTTAGTGCTTTACACAAGCTACACCAGTGCTATAATGTTCTTCAGTGCATTGAAGAGGTTAGCAAACATTTTAACTAAATTATAATTGCCTCATTAAAATTTTGTATCGTACTATTCCAGTCATTTGGTACACTTTTTAAAATTTCAAGCGCATTTTAAGATTTTGATTTTCTGCTGATTTGAAAATTTTATTTTATATTTGTGTATTCAAATGTATAAAAATGTAAAAAAAAATATCAGCAAAAACTAATGAAATTTTCTCCATAAGTTTTGAGTTATCTCAAAGGTTAGAAAATTGTGGAAACATGGGAGAGTGAAACATCTCTGAGATATCCAGAGTTTCTTGAAGCATATAGTACTATAATAAATAGCACTTTGAAAATTAAATTCTTTGCGTCCTCTTTCTACTTAATTATGAAAAAATAAAAACTTTTAATGATTTCTTTTCTTCAAACAGATTGATAAACAAACACAGGACAAAAAGTTTGAAAATGAGATAAAGAATGAACAAGAGGAAAAGAAAAAATTGCAGGAGGAAGCGATGGAAAGGAAAAAGGCATTCAAGGAAAAGGCCACTTTCTTCACACAGGCCGCAGCCAACAACTGACGGACAAATTAATAGGGACGTGTCCAGGCTACAGTGACTCGTCCAGATCTGACCTTCTTGTGACCTTGATGATCAAATCCTCACTTTAGTGTTATAATTAATTCACAACAAAACCTGTTCTACAGTAGAACCTGTCTTCAGAGACCACTGCTTTTGATAGACAGCTTTTACCTACTGTATACTTACTTAGTTTAGAGTACTCAAAGTTAAGGGCTTAATTGACACAGATGAACAGATATATCAACTGGAACACTCTCAAAACATGCCGTAGAAAACAGTCTACAGGAGTTTAGTTGGTGAAGTCATCAATTAATGCAAAATTTAAAGTCCAACAACAATGCTGAAATAAGATATATAAATATAAAATTTAGTTCTTTTACAACAATTATGAAACAAGTTATTTCAACTTACATTAATAACTCTTATTAGCCCAAATTTTAGCGTGCAGGGGGGTCTTAATGTGGGATTTAACGGAAGTACCCATAGAAAACCCATGTGACACCATACCTGTTAACGTCTGATCGGGGAATCAAACCCCAGCTGCTTTTGTGAAAGGTGAGTGTTATCCACGCCACCACCCGACCACCGTTAAATAAGACTACCACTAATATATGCACATCTACAATATCCAGACACTTGGTAATGAGATGCCCATTGAATGTGTAAGGAGCAAGAACAATGAATTGGTTGACATCTAACAGAAAAATCTCAGTAAAATTTCAATTGAAGATTTTTCTGTCCATTCAATTTGTATGGAAACCAAAATTTATGGGTCTCTAGATATGGTTGGTTTTATCACTTGGTCACTAAATATGGCAGTCAAGATCTTTGGGTCACTAGATATGGCAGTCAAGATCTTTGGGTCACTAGATATGGCAGTCAAGATATCGCTAGGTATATCAGATCAGATCGAGGATCATTAGATATGGTTGGTTTTATCACTGGGTCACTAGATATGGTTGGTTTTATCACTGGGTCACTAGATATGGAAGTCAAGATCTTGGGCTCACTAGATATGGTTGGTTTTATCACTGGGTCACTTGATATGGAAGTCAAGATCTTGGGCTCACTAGATATGGTAGTCAAGATCTCACTAGATATATCAGCTTAGATCGTGGATCACTAGATATAATGGGTATATCTCATGGTCACTTGATACATTAGGTGAGATCTGGGGTATCTACATATGGTAGACAAGATCTTCGGTGTCATTAGATATAGTGGGTAAGATCCCAGGGTCACTAGGTATTGTCGGTTAGATCTGGACGAGTGTGACTAGTAGCCATGGTTACATGTATACAATTTATACAAAAATATTCTACTTTCATCTAGACCACCTGGTAACGCCGACACTTACTTCAGTATAGTATTACTATAAACTGATCTTAGGAGTTCATAACTTAACTATTATTTAGTGAATCAAAACATGTTTTAGTGATGAAAGTATGTACGAGTTGTTGGTGGGTGTAACCGTGTTTATGGTGATATGTAAGTATACAGATCTAGGATAGTAGTTTCAACTGAACTATCATGTGAATATTGGTGCTTTGCATAACGACCCATGTTGGAAAATCTGAAAACAAATAGTATTAAACACATTATTTAAAACAAGGGTCATTTTGGAATGCCAGTGATTTTGTAAACCAATAGTTGTAAATCTTCCTCAGAAAGAGCAGTGTGAAAGTGTGTTTGATTGTGAGTCTGCTTCTTGTAAATTAACTTTCATTGTTATAAATTGCACTGTTGTCTATGTATCATCTGCAAGAAAAAATTGTTTGCAAGGACAGTTTTAATAATTTTGCAGCAAATCTACTATTTGATGTCATCACTGAAATGTAAATAGTGAAAATTTTCCTTTTGAAGAACAAATATGTTTCATATTGTCTAAACAAATGACAATGAATTGTACCATAGAAACCTAAACCTTATGTTCACCTTGGAAACCATTAACCTTATGTTACCTAAGGAACCATTAACCTTATGTTACCTAAGGAACCATTAACCTTATGTTACCTATAATAAGGAACCATTAATTGAAAAAAACCAATGACCTTTACTTAGAAATCAGTTACTTTCAGCAATGAATGACCTTAAAGTATACCTTATATACCGGAGAACCTTAGAAACCAATGACCTTGAACTTTGTGAATTATTCACCATTATATCTCCAATGTGTATCCAACTTGTCTTCAAACTCATAGCTGTCATTTTAGTACCTGGTTCTCCTAGTACCTAATGATCGTGGTGTTACAAGTTAGAACTCGGCAGTATCGCAGTATCCCATGTTACATACATTTGTACAGATAGGCCTGCATGCCCAGAGTGTTACGATGCCCCTTAGTGCCATGTCTATTTTCTGAGTGCTCTGTTTTTATAAACAACTTATACTTGAGAGTATGGTTTGAACCAGTTGGTTCTTGCTTTATTTGTAAATTTGTGGCATGAGTGTTAAGTACTATTGTATTCCTGTTTCTTAATGGGAGATACAGGACATTTTGTTAATGGGAGATACAGGACAATTTGTTAATGGGAGATACAGGACATTTTGTAAACATTCCTTTTCATGTAGAATCTCTATAATCAAAGTACATTTAATACTTAATAACTTTTTTTATTGGAATAAATTATCGGTGATTTGTTTTCACAGCAAACATTAGTACTATTCTCCATTGGTTTTCTAGTAACTGATTAATTGTGTTGGACCAATTGTTTATTAACACCCCGTGAAACAGTTTTTACTGATAAAGGTATTTCTGTTATCTGCTTAAATACCGTGGAAGAGCTGTTCAAAAGTTAACTATAAGAGAGGGGCCGGAGGCATTTTTTCAGAGATCTCGCCACCCATAAAATCTTAAAAGTGACCTAATAAAAGAAAAAGTAGGCAGGTCTGGTTTTAACTCCACCATCCATAATACATTATTACAGGTGGCTGCCACCTCCCCAAAACAATTAGTTATGAACTTAGTGAGGCTTTAAGCATTTTCCCCAGATACTTTGAGCATTATGCACTACACTGCAGTTGTCTCCCCTAGATTGTTCAATCAACGGCATTATTATCTGTTTATAGAAATTTTGGTTGAAAGTTTCTTCGTTATGCCCTGTTTGCCTCTATAACCTTGATGTAATCAAAATCGACAACCACTAGTATATCTGTTTTTAATTTTATGATTTTTTATCAGCTTGTACATGCACTGATTTATTAAATATGCTTATGTTTCACATTTGTTTTTTCTCATACCGAAATTTGACACTTGTCTATTTCCTGTCTCCTTATTTACATTTATGAAGTCTTTGTTGATCTGTAATAAGTACAGAAAAACTATGCCGTCTAAGATCTGATTAGCTGTAATACTGTACCACAGCTGTGATCAATGAACAGATCTGAACTATTATTCCCTCAAAAATCTTTCTTTAATATTTAATTTGCTGTTTATTTTAAGAATTCAATTGTTGATGAGGATTCTACTGAAGATGCAAATTTTAGATCAACTTGTACATTGTACATGTAACAGGTTTTCAAGTTTTTGACAACTTGTTTTAGACATGTTGATTCTGTATCCTGGTCACCCCCACCATTACTTACGCTTTATCGTATTCAACAAAATAATCTTGTACTCCAGACTTTGTTTTGTAAACTTGTACTCCAGAGCTTGATTTTGCAGGTGCTTCTGTATGAGTGGGTATTGATATATTTATCATTGTTGGGTTATGTATGTTATGTACATAAACATGGATGTGTAGTATATATAAAGAGGGTTTGAAATTTCAGGTTTGTATGTATATCCATGTGTCGCAAAATAGTAGATTTTGGAGATGTAGATTTTTGCAACATTTTTTACCTTATTACAAAATCATTTGATCACAAAGAAAATATGAAATAAAAGACAACCATAATTATAATTTAGAGTAAAATATATATTCTGTATATAACATTTAGAATTCACTCAAATCATACATAATATATATTTGGTAGTGTAAGTTTGACCATTATAGTTTGTATAGTGCATGTTTCAAAGACAAAAATAATCAAAAGTCTTGTTGAGTGTGTGGTATGTTGGTGGGGTTCTTTACCTTAGACTTCCTACTGCCACATCTGTACCAAGTTACCTGTGACATGACACGCTCACTAATAAGCCCACCCTATAGACAGAATTACAGTACAAAATTCTCATAAGCCTAGCTTTTCAAATTCATGTTTTGACTTCTTACATTCTTTGCATTTGCATAATAATAATTATGAAATATTTATGGAACAACAACTACCTGTATGTTAAAATCATTAATCTGCAGGGAGAACCATGGAAATTTTGTGACACAACACATTTGATATATTCTACAGTAGTGCTAAAACAGCTACAAAACTAAGACAGGGTTCAATTTAACATGTGCCATTATAGTGTTAAGTTTGATGGTGGATACTTGCCAAACACTTTTGATAACTTTTACGTTCAAAAGTAGAACTAAAGACACATGTGTGGTACTTTTAATATAAAAGTGTTTAAAAATGTTGCATACAAAAGGGGTTTTAAAATTGTACATTACAAAAAATGTACCAGACCATGATATAATATTGTAAACTTTGAACATATGTCAAGCATTGGCCGTCATAATGTAGTTCTTATTCATTCCAACTGCCATACAGTAGTGTACACATTATACATGTACTACAATTATACTATGAAATATAAAATCAAAAGGTTATCTTGCCCCTTTATCTTATTTGTAATTATACTATTTTTATTACATTAAATATTTACTTAAATTTTGTTATGTGTGCATGATACTAAGTTTGTGTAAACTGTATTGCCAGTTTTCTCATGATGAAATAGCCACAGATCAAAGGAAGTTGTTAGCTTAGGAAAGGGGCACAATAATTGTCATACCATTGTACTGTGTAACCATAACTAACTAATGCATTACATAATTATGCTGTACTGTTGAATTGACATTATGTAGTACATAATTAAATTATAGACATTGCATTGTTTGTTGTATAACATAATCAGGATGTACTGTAGACATGAAATGTTGTATAATATATAACATAATTGTGTTTTACTGTAGACATGAAATGTTGTACTGTGGACACGACGTTATGTGTATTGTATTACATAATCATGTCGCAGTTTAGACAAGACGTTGTTATAATGTATAACATAAATGTGTTTTACTGTAGACATGTATTACATAATTGTGTTTTACTGTAGACATGAAATGTTGTATAATATATAACAATTGTGTTTTACTGTAGACATGAAATGTTGTACTGTGGACATGACGTTATGTGTATTGTATTACATGATCATGTCGCAGTTTAGACAAGACGTTGTTATAATGTATAACATAAATGTGTTTTACTGTAGACATGTATTACATAATTGTGTTTTACTGTAGACATGAAATGTTATACTGTGGACATGACGTTATGTGTATTGTATTACATGATCATGTCGCAGTTTAGACAAGACGTTGTTATAATGTATTACATAATTGTGTTTTAATGTAGACATGAAATGTTGTATAATATATAACATAATTGTGTTTTACTGTAGACAAGAAATGTTGTACTGTGGACATGACATTATGTGTATTATATTACATAATCATGTTGCAGTTTAGACAAGACGTTGTTATAATGTATTACATAATTGTGTTTTACTGTAGACATGAAATGTTGTATAATATATAACATATTAATGGTGTACTGTAGGCATGACGTTATTATAATGTATCACATAATTATGATTAACTGTAGACATGATGCTATGTATAATGTACTTCATGTATTAGTATGATGTAGGTATTTGATGTTAGCGTATCCTTCATATGTTGGTAAAAAGGTCCTGTTTTAGGATAATAGGTGTAACAATGTAATATAAAAATGATCTGATGATTTGGTGCAATTTGTATGCCTACTGTTTTGATATTGACAGTTATTTATGACTATTATTAATAAAAAATCTTGAATCTACTGCATTTTTGGTGTTTTTTTATGCGGAGTTGACAGTGTTAAAAATTTTGTAGTAGTTGATCATCGATCATATCCATCATATTTACCAAAGGCACTAGCTGTTAAAATAGTCTGGAATCTCTAGTTCTGACCATGGCACCAGACATGATATCTATGTCACAAATTGATTGTATCGAGAGGCAGCATTCTTGTTGATTGACGATGGAGCCAGACCCGGCATCATTGTCTCAAACTGACCAGTGAGCCAGACCCAGCATTCATGTTGATTGACCATGGAGCCAGACGCATCATTCTTGTTGATTGTTCATGGAGCAAGACCCAGCATACTTGTTCATTGACCAGTGAGCCAGACTCTGCATCAGTGTCTCAGACTGACCAGTGAGCCAGACTCTACATCATTGTCGCAGACTGATCAGTGAGCCAGACTCTGCATCATTATCTCTGACTGAACATGGAGCCCCCAGCATCATTGTCTCAGACTGACCAGTCAGCCAGACTCTACATCATTGTCGCAGACTGATCAGTGAGCCAGACTCTGCATCATTATCTCAGACTGACCAGTGAGCCAGATTCTGCATCATTGTCTCAGACTGACCAGTCAGCCAGACTCTACATCATTGTCGCAGACTGATCAGTGAGCCAGACTCTGCATCATTATCTCAGACTGACCAGTGAGCCAGACTCTGGTGGATTCACCATGGAGCCACACCCAGCATCCATGTTGATTGACCATGGAGCCAGCCCCAGCATTCTTGTTGATTGACCATGTAGCCAGACCCAGCATGCTTGTTGATTAACCATGGAGCCAGACCCAGCATGCTCGTTGATTAACCATGGAGCCAGAGCAAGCTTTCTTTTTGATTGACCAATTAGGCAGACCCAGCATGCTTGTTGATTGGCCATGGAGCCAGACCCAGCATCCTTGTTGATTGACCATTGAGCCAGACCCAGCATTCTTGTTGATTGGCCATGGAGCCAGACCCAGCATCCTTGTTGATTGACAATGGAGCCAGACTTAGCATTCATGTTGATAGACCATGGAGCCAGACCCAGCATGCTTGTTGATTAACCATGGAGCCAGACCCAGCATGCTTGTTGATTAACCATGGAGCCAGATCAAGCATTCTTGTTGATTGGCCAATTTGGCAGACCCAGAATGCTTGGTGATTGACTATTGAGCTAGACCCAGCATCATTGCCTCAAACTGACCAGTGAGCCAGAACCAGCATTCTCGTTGATTGACCATGGAGCCAGACTTAGCATTCATGTCGATTGACCATGGAGCCAGACCCAGCAACCATGATGATTGACCATGGAGCCAGACCCAGCCTTCATGTTGATTGACCATGGAGCCAGACCCAGCATGCTCGTTGATTAACCATGGAGCCAGATCAAGCATTCTTGTTGATTGACCAATTAGGCAGACCCAGAATGCTTGTTGATTGACTATTGAGCTAGACCCAGCATCATTGCCTCAAACTGACCAGTGAGCCAGAACCAGCATTCTCGTTGATTGACCATGGAGCCAGACCCAGCATTCATGTTGATTGACCATGGAGCCAGACTTAGCATTCATGTTGATTGACCATGGAGCCAGACCCAGCCTGCTTGTTGATTGACCATTGTCCCAGACCCGGCATCATTGTCTCGGACTGACCATGGAGCCAGACGCATCATTCTTGTTGATTGATCATGGAGCAAGACCCAGCATACTTGTTCATTGACCAGTGAGCCAGACTCTGCATCAGTGTCTCAGACTGACCAGTGAGCCAGATTCTGCATTATTGTCTCAGACTGACCAGTGAGCCAGATTCTGCATCATTGTCTCAGACTAACCAGTGAGCCAGATTCTGCATCATTGTCTCAAGACAGACCAGTGAGCCAGACACTGCATCATTGTCTCAGACTGACCAGTGAGCCAGACTCTGCATCATTGTCTCAGACTGACCAGTGAACCAGATTCTGCATCATTGACTCAGACTGACCAGTGAGCCAGATTCTGCATCATTATCCCAGACTAACCAGTGAGCCAGATTCTGCATCATTGTCTCAGACTGACCATTGAGCCAGATTCTGCATCATTGTCTCAGACTGACCAGTGAGCCAGACTTTACATTATTGTTGCAGACTGATCAGTGAGCCAGACTCTGCATCATTGTCTCAGACTGACCAGTGAGCCAGACTCTGCATCATTATCTCTGACTGAACATGGAGCCCCCAGCATCATTGTCTCAGACTGACCAGTGAGCCAGATTCTGCATCATTGTCTCAGACAGACAAGTGAGCCAGACTCTACATCATTGTCTCAGATTGACCAGTGAGCCAGACTCTACATCATTGTCGCAGACTGAACATGGAGCCACCCAGCATCATTGTCTCAGACTGACCAGTGAGCCAGATTCTGCATCATTGTCTCAGACTAACCAGTGAGCCAGATTCTGCATCATTGTCTCAGACTGATCATTGAGCCAGATTCTGCATCATTGTCTCAGACTGACCAGTGAGCCAGACTCTACATCATTGTCTCAGACTAACAAGTGACCCAGATTCTGCATCATTGACTCAGTCTGACCAGTGCGCCAGACTCTACATCATTGTCTCAGACAGACAAGGGAGCCAGACCCTGCATCATGGAGCCAGACCCAGCATGCTTGTTGATTGACCAGGGAGCCAGACTCTGCATCATTGTCTCAGACTGACCAGTGAGCCAGACCCTGCATCATTATCTCAGACTGAAAATGGAGCCTGACCATGGAGCCAAAAAATGCACCATTGTCTCAGAATGACCTGTGAGCTAGACCCAGCATCATTGACATTAGAATTGAACTCATTATGAAAAATAGCCCAAAAATAAAGAATTCATTAATTTTGTTCTGTTCTATTCCAAGGTTCAGTTGAAATTAAGAGCTTCACGAGCCAATGAAATGTTAAAAAATTTAACTTTTGGAAAAATATCTCAAAGTTTCCTAGGGAGGTTTAATTTTGAATTTCAATAGTTTTAACAAACAATACATCAGTTTAATGTTAAGTTGTTGTAAGCTATCCAGACTTTAACCCCGGAACTGATGTAGAACAAATAAATAATAATAATAATATACAACATTTATATAGCGCCCTATATACTTTGTAAAATTACTCTAAAGCGCTTTACAACATATGGATAATAGTAATGGTTTTAATTGTGAAAACAAAAAACAAAGGCTTACAATCACTTTTATTCAGTTAAGCAATCAATGTGCACATAATTGAACAAATAAAAGGGTGGTATTTACATAACGTCTTTGCAAAGATTCTAAAATGCAGAAGTGAAAAGGTGAGTTTTAATGTCCCTCTTGAACTTGGCCAGGGTATTTGACTTTCTAATAGCCGATGGTTAGCTATTCCACAACGTAGCCGAAACCCTCCCAACGCATCTGTTTCCATATATAGGTCACAGTACGAGATTTTGGGACACACAACAAAGATTCTGACTCCGACCGCAGTGATCGTGACGGCTGATACAGGGTAACAAGCTCCTGTAGGTACTGAGGAGCTGTTCCATTCAGTGCCTTGTATGTGTACATCAGAATTTTGTACTGCGTCCTGTATCGTACAGGTAACCAGTGCAACGAATAAAGCACAGGTGTGATGTGCTCTCTCTTTCGATTACGAGTAACTAGCCGTGCTGCAGTGTTCTGGACCCTCTGCAGACGACTAGTTAGTTAATACACTGTGTCTAGATATTATCTCTGGATAGTTTGATAAGATTTTATTACAAGGTTACGAGTTGAATCAGTGTTATCTACGGATGGCTATATAATCGATACTGCTATCTCTAATGGCTGTGAAGGTGCAGATGTCGCCTACCTAGATATAGGTCACGATAATGCTTACCTTTATTATAGCTATGTAGGTCCAGATGTCACCTACATGTACATAGTGTGTATTAGTCACCCACAAAGTCTGACCCAGTTACTATAAAATGTCCTAGACACAGACTTGTATAGATTACAAAGCGTTAGAAGAGAAGGAGCTAAGGACGTGATCAGGACTAATAATTTAAATTCAAACTCCTGTACCAGGAGTTTTATTTTGAATTATTAGTCGTTTTATTCATAATTACCAGAATTTTGAGAATTCATAAAACTGTTATGATTGTTTATAAACAAGTTGTATATAGTAAATACCAAGAAATGAATTAATATCGAGGGGCTATGAAAGGATTTAGTTTTTTTCTATTTTACTGTGACAGAAATTCTGCTTCAGCAGTATAACATTAGTTTGTATATTAAAATCGAAACGGTAAGAAAGATAAGACCTTGCGCAAGGATGACGCACAAAATCGTCATGTATTATGTACATAATAATAAATACAAAAAAAAGATTGTGCGAGTATTGCTTTATTAAATATAATGTTTATATCTGGAACCACTACGTGTCATTATAGGAATTGCCATATCTTTATCAGCCTTGTTTTAGGAGCCAATTGATCACGATTCCTTGAAGTTTTCACTCCGAAAAGAGCTGTCTCTTGGAAACAGACAACCGTGTGAGAGCTTCACGTTACCATAGGACAATGTCAATAAATGTCCTCATCATTTGTTTTTAATGTTGCTAAATAACTAGATTATACCCCTAGGAATGGACAGACCATAGCCATCAGAATGATCAGAGTGTACCTACCCAATGTGGGATAATTGGGCCCAAAGAACCCATTGCGTGGCGTGAGATGCCCCTAATATCATGTTTTGTACTACCTTATCGCTTTCCGTGGGCGCCGACCGCATTACTATTTTACTGTAGTGACGACCTCAGATAACTGTTTTACTGTGTGACGACCGCACATGACCTAATTCTGTCGATGGACTGTTAAACCATAAACAAACCTCTCAATCATCTGTGTTCAATGTGGTAGATTAAAGTCCTCTGTACTTTTATTTAATCGTTTGAATGCAAAATCTTCTGACGTTGTCAGGCCAGGCCCACTTACCATTGGACATTTCGACTTCTATCGTAAAACGCATTAAATGTTTACAATCGATAAGCAAAACTAATGGTCGTCAGTAGATGGTTTCTAGGTCTTGCGATTACTCATCCATCCCACCTCTCTGCTGTTGTTCAGATTCGCTGTATATATGTCAAATGCTGCCTAAAATCATCTTTTGGATTGCACTTAGGCCTACCTGCATCCCTCTCAACAAGGAATACCGCACCGAATCCATGCACAGCGCACTTTGGCTTTTAGGGCCCATAAGCCTTTTCGTACTGCTTCTCTACAGACTGTAGCTCAGCCATGTCCAGTCCCCTTACCTACTACGACCAGTGCATAAGTTCTGGGAGTAAATTGACTTAAAGGACATTATAGTAGCTGGGAATACCAGTCTTCATCCTAGGTCCATCCGCTATCGTGTCTTCAATCTCACGGAAACTTGTCATTTCTCCTGGTCTCAAACTCTAGTCCCAAAGAGATTTGTTGGAACGTTGGCTAGGTTACCCGGCTGGTTGCAGACTGCAATACTCAGGTACTTTGTCAGTGATGAACAGGATTGGTAAATCTGTGTATACAGCATGATTCTTACTACCTTATAAAATCTATATATTGTCTACCGTTTGGTCCACGCTCCTTGCGCTCCAATCCCCACTATTTTACCTACCTGATCTTCTCCGTTTTTCTGATATTGCCTAGGACCATAAATATCCATGGAACGCCAAATTAAAATACATTCAATTAATTGTACCTGTCTTCAAATAATTGAAGATAGGTACAAATAATTGAAGATAGGTACAATTAATTGAAGATAGGTTCAGTTCAATTGAAGATAGATACAATAAATTGAAGAAAGGCTCAATTCAATTTTACCTATATATCTATAAATAATTACCTGAGGAAAGAACATCCATTGGTAAATACGTTTAGTCTATCATTGTATTGCTTCTGTGATTTGTTATATTAAACTAGTAATTCGCTGAAATAACAAATTACTGCAGAATAACTGTAATCTTGGGTATTGCACCTGTGTTCTTGTGCTGTAGTAAACTGGTAATTAGCTATTCTATCAACTAACTATTGTACTCGTGATTCGTGTTATTGTTTACTGGTAATTAGTTACAATACATATTAAATAACTCAGGATCACTTAGTGTGTTAATTAGTATTGAACTCTTAAGGAAAATAAATGCATGTCACTGTTAGGTCTGTTAGCACAAAAACTGACCTATGGTAATACTTGTATTTACAATTTGGAACAAAGTCAAACTCTACGTGGTCACATGGACATTCACATGTCTGGCCAAGATTTGACGTTGTTAGGAAGAAAACAATATCGTTTCTGAATACAACAACGATTTGATAAAATTATAAACAACAGCTGAATGTTTTTTTTTTTATTATGTTCATCGTTCTAAACGGTTACCCTAATTCTTCACCTAACACCCTAAATGGTGTTTGGGGGGACTCAATATAGCAAGGTCGTGCTTTAAGTTGGCTTTGTCCCAAAGTGTAAATATGTTAAATCGGTCATATAATGTCGGTTCTTAACAACACAATCACGCGCTCATACATGTTTAAAAAATATGGATATGTAGATATGTGAATTAAAAGTACATAAGCGTGTATCGCTGTGATACCTAAAGCAATAAGTTCAATTGGCTGCTGGTCTAAATCGTAGTTTTCATGGCTTTAACAGACATTTTATACTTATATCAGTGTAAATCACATAGGGGTGTTCTCCGTCCCCCCACTTTTTATAGAACAAAGAAAAGTGTTGATATAGGAAGACAATGACAAACCAATTATAGTCTGTTTCATTCTTACTTCATATTGAAGCATATTTTGTGGCAAAAACCAACACACGGCACATAGGCCAAATTGAAATATACTGAGGATAAAATAATGAGAATGATAGTCCCTAGTTGAAAATATTTTTGAGTTGGATGGACAGGTTTTTTTAGCTGATTTTTTCCCTGAAGAGCTATCATGACTGGTAACATGTTTTTTAATTCATCAATTTAATCAATATTCACCTACAAAATTAAGCAGTAGGAACGCCTTACCACCGAACTGGACGATAAGCAGGGCGATTTCGATTTTCATGAATTTCTCTTTCTAGATAGCAACATCCGTGCTTCCCTACCATACAGTGGTTATATATATCGCAGTTGATACGGTGTTCAAGATCTAGCTCCGATATACTGCAATCATTACAATGTGATAGATGTCGACTGGTGATGGACGTCATACAACACAGGGTTTCCTCAAGATGCAGGTCGGGGATCGAGAAAAGAATACATATGCCGTTACCCACTGCATATATCGTAAGAGGCGACTTATGTGTGAACACCCTGCAGAATTGGGCATTTGCTTTTCTGTCCAGTACTTGGGGACATGAAATCGACCAAAATAAATCTGCACTCATTGCAATATCTTGGATCTTTATATTTCTCTCTACTTCTAAGTACCTTTTGTTTCCTAGCGCCTTTCTTGGCAACACGTCAATTTTGACTTGAATGTTGAGCGTTCGCCCAGGTGAGGAAGGCAATGGGTTCTGTCCCCAGCCCGGGACATACCAAAGTCATTCAAAATGGTTATTGTTATTCCCTGCTTTGCGTTCAGGGGAATGGTTCACCCGTTGTCAGTATAATGTGACCGGGTGGAATGCTGTGCTGGGTGTCTTCGGCATGGTATTTCAGTGAGATAGCACTATAAAGTCGACATCAGATCCACGCTATCACAAGGAGGCAAATACATCAACATACCTCGTCTCCGGCACACATACACAACACACATGGAGGCACGTCCTTGAACGACCTTAGCTGTTTGTTGATAGGACGTTAAACCCAAACCAATCCAAGATACAGGTTGATGAAGACCTTTGCCAAGTTGTATGGTCATCCTGATCTCATTGGTGAATACTGTATGGTCATCCTGATCTCATTGGTAAATACTGTATGGTCGTCCTGATCTCATTAGTAAATACCGTATGGTCATCCTGATCTCATTGGTAAATACTGTATGGTCATCCTGATCTCATTGGTAAATACCGTATGGTCGTCCTGATCTCATTAGTAAATACTGTATGGTCATCCTGATCTCATCGGTAAATACTGTATGGTCATCCTGATCTCATTGGTAAATACTGTATGGTCATCCTGATCTCATTGATAAATACCACATTTCTTTGTTTAATGTGAAGGAGGTCAATGCGTTTAAATTATGATCACAAGTGTGCCGGCTTGTTGTTTTGTCCTCAGTACCCCGGCTCTCCCTTCAAAGACTGACATTACTTGGATACTAAACTTTGTCATCTCAGGAATCCATACATAAGTCATTTGGATTAGGAGAGATGGATAACATTGTTTTATACAAAAGTATAACAAATAGGCAGACATGTTTTTGTTTTCTTTTATTTGCATGACTTCAATATTCAAACAGTAAATTCAATATATATACACAAATGTAGGTATCAACATATATCACAAACACTTCAGTTAAGTTTTGCAAATTACATAAAGAATCGGTTTTGCAAATGTCCTAAAAGAAGGAGAAAATACCATGTGAAAACAAGAACGTTTCATCACGAAACAAACACTGTAAAACGAAATACTACATAAAGTAAACGAAGACTAAAACAAACAGAATACTGCCATAGAGATGGTGGTGGTGGTCTCTTATGTACAATTTCCTACATAAAACAGCTTCCATGTTCTTGAAATTAACAGGCTGTTCAGGTTTTTATGCCATATTTGAGCATGACACACATTTTGTTCCTAATTTGAAATCTGAAATAGTTATTAAAAATTATTTCGAAATTTGTGTATATAAACTAAAAACTCTGATCGGTACAAGTCAGGAACATTAAAGTTAACATCTGGTGTTTGCAAATTTTAGAGAATATCCATTTAAATGTTCATTTAAGATGTTGCTTGTATCAATTTTGTATGAATAATGGAGCCGAGAAAAAAGTATAATGTGTTATTAATAAATCTCAAGGTCAAGACAAGCACTATCAATTTAACATGTTTAAATTTGTTTTAAAGTTTACAGACTGTACATCTATTTAAATTGAAAATTTGAAAGGAAACTGAAAATAGAAAAAGTCAGAATGTATGTACAACAAAAGATGTGTTGTTTCAGTCTACGAGATCTCAATAAAATGTACAGCATAATACCCACAAATAACTTGTTGTACCGTCTACGAGATCTCAATAAAATGTACAGCATAATACCCACAAATAACTTGGTGTTCCAGTCTACGAGATCTCAATAAAATGTACAGCATAATACCCACAAATTGCTTGTTGTTCCAGTGCTAGCAGTAAGATTTTACACACTTCTGATGACTTAGACTATGGTACAACAAGTATATGACAACAAAAATGAATCAACATCATAACATTGTGGTGGCAATTACAGTCATATTGTTTATCTTCCCCGAGTGTTATTCTCAGCAAATGCCAAACAGGACTCTACATCACAACAGTCCCTGAATTGTCTCCCTTGGACGATCAGTACATAGAAGAACACATGTAGTGGAATTATAATGCCTCATCATTTATCACCTACCATATTCACATTTAATAATAACACCTATAGTTTTTCAAAAGTTGAATTGCCAGTACCTTGACGATTTTATTTCTCAAATTTATCACAAAATGATTTAATCTATATACACACATACAACTCTGCAAATACTGGATATTATAGAATTTTTTAAAAATTATTTTCACACTAATTCAAAATTTTCGTCACCTTTTAAAAAAAATATATCATAAAAATGCATTTTTCTTTATAAATGCAATGAGAGTCGAGACTGATAGAGTGCTTTTGATGTTGTAACTTTAGGAGGAATATGAACAATTTGCTTGCAGAACCCCCCCCCCCCCCCCCCCCCCCCGAGATTATCAACTAGCTTATGCACTAGAATGAAATTGAGTGAACGAGATTGCATAGCAGTAATTGATAACTGAGACCAGATCTTAGCAGTGTTTTGCTAACAGTGTGATTTACACACAAATGTCACATCTCATCACCATCACATGAACAGTTCGTTTTGGACTAGAATTTCATGCTTGTCTTCATTAACAAAAGAAAGCACAGCGTATGCCCAGACTGATTGGTTCCTGTCTGCTCTTATATCAGGACTTGCATCCAATCAGTACCGTTCAAGTCATCTGAGAATCAATGGCGGTCAATTGTTCTGAAAAGATCTTGGGAATCTGAATTCCTTGCATCACATCGTGATAAGCCTTGTGTGACTGGTCAACACTGACCAGGGAATAGCACCTTGGTATACAGACTTGTGTGACTGGTCAACACTGACCAGGGAATAGCACCTTGGTATACAGACTAGATCCGGTTCACGTGTCCTCCCCCGTGTTTATGCGGTTGAAGTAGTACAAGACGCCTTCATAGGTAGCCATCATAATGGCAGTGTTCGGAATCTGGCGCACCAGCTGGGTACAGAGTCCTCCGTACATACCCTTCACCCCACCTTCCTTACACACCTGTTTTAATGTCTGTATAAATGTCTGGTACTTGTTGCCATCCTCACGCAGCCGGGTTCTCGCCACCTCTGTTGACAAAAGAGTGGTGTGTTTTAGTAAGAAAACTATGTGACTTGAAATTGATTATATTTTTCCATACAAATTACCATGCTACCAAGTGTATATTGTAAATTCAACTATCCAATTAATGTTTATTATGCCACATCCATTTGTATATGCAATACATATACCGGTCATTGTTACTTTTAATACAAATATACATACATTCCCCCAAAAAAGTTTTTTGACAAACTTTTCTGTTGTGAGAAGCATTTCAAATTTTGTCTAGTTGACATTCAAGAGATGAACCATCTTCTTTACCCCGCGTTTGTCAGGATAATATGAAAGCAAGTTCATGTTTTGATTCTAGAATTCTAAAACGCTTATGATTTGTTCAATATACTGGTTTTAACATAAAAATAACAAACACTAGTTCCATATCTTTGCTTACCGTGAGGATATGCTATGCAAGTAGCAACAGTTTTTGACATGGCTCCAGCGACCATACAACGAAAGAAGCTGTTGATAAATGGTTCCTCGCCACCGTTTCTGTTATAGCTGAGGTTGTCCTGGCTTTTTAATCGCTCCTTCAGAGCTTCGTAGATCACAAAATGGATGACAGTTTCTGTTATGCCCACATAGGAAGCAGTGATGCCCTTGTAGAAACCAGCTATCCCATATGTTCTGTAGGTGTTCTTGATGCATTCTGTACATGTTAAGGAGTTCTTTCTCCTGAAAGAAGAAAACACAAAACATCTTTACACATTGCAAATAATTTCATTTCAGTCATTGAATTTAATTAATAGCTTAAAGGTTGAAAAAGATTGAACATTAACATAAGACATCAATTATGTTGCAGTGCAAATTATTAATTTCCGCGGCTTTGATTAACAGTATTCGTCAGAATGTGTCAAGATGACAACAACGCAAGACGGCTAGTTTTTAGAGTGCTTTTTGTGTTTTGAACCCTCAGTGCTGGACAACGCAGGATAGACTACTAGTGCGGCTGGAGTTTTTGTATGCTAGTGTGCTGCTCAGCATGGGCTAGACTGCCAGTCTAGGGGGCAACTTGTGTCGGTCGTTTCTGGGACAGCTTTTGATAATGTCTACACCAAATTCAGGGTAACATCTTTCTTTGAGAAATAATATTTATTTGCACTAATATGTTGTCACTGTCGACATTTTCCTGAGCCTACATATATAGCTATACCAGGTGGATAGAGAAATAGTTCCCTCAATCAGAAGACAATGTAAACTTACTTCTGATCAAGTTGGAGTTTGGTCTTGATAAACCATATTGGATTGGTAGTTGTACACGCACAGAAACCTGAAAAATACAAACATAATATTTGGTTAAACATTTTGGTCTAGCTAAAATAATTGTTGTATTAAAGCACAGGCAGGTTATATAAGGCAAGGCTATTATAAGATGATAGTTTGTTAGGTGTATAAATGAATTATTATGGGATGGCAGGGGTAACATTTCTCACTTCCACTACATCCGGTTCAAAGTACATGTAACCCAGTTTATTAGTTTCATAAAGGTTTGAACAAAATTTTTCCATCATGGAGTAAAAGGGTGTAATATATATCTGCATTTGAATATCCTTTTAACTAAGATAAATTCTTTATCTTCAGCACCATCATAACTTTGCAAAGTCATGCTTGGCTGATTTTGCTTTGCAATGATGTAAATCGTTTAAAATTGCCTCAATAAATACATCATTATGAAATAATGTGCTGTGTATATATTAACATTATATATAGTGGTATGGGGCTACAGGTAACAGTCTGCTAACATCACAAATGTCATCAATCAACGCGGATAAGCTTCTCATGAATGACTCGTAGCGGCACACACTTTGCCTACAGACAAATTACAAGTTTGTAATGTAGTCACCAAACTCAACTTTCATCATCATTTCAAATGTTTCAGGTATTGCATGCATGGTAAAACTAGTAGCAGGTATTGTCTGCAGACAAGAATTCCTTGTGGAACCTGATGCATACTAGATATGATTTCAGTAATCCTTTTTCACACACGCACATTTGTTTATGATGGACAACTTTACAATATTCCTATATATAACACTCGCAAAACAAGCAAAGTGTCCCTCAATTACTGTTGTTAGCACAAGTTCTGAAGGCAGATTATGCAATAATTGTCAGATTTTGATCAAAAGGAATGAGTTTTCTATATGCGAAATGACAAATTTCTCTAGAAAGATTTCAAAATTCTTATTAATGATTTTATATCAACTGATCAACTCAACTGACTAGCATTGTATTGGTTAAAAAATGTCATTTTAACAATGTCATTAATTAGTCGGCCAAGATTATCCTACTTTTGGTGGTGGTAGTAGTCTGAACATTTTTCTCATTAAGAGCCTGGGAGCACTTGTATAAAACATCTCACAGTTAAGGAAAATCTCAAGCAATGTATTGTCTATGGGAAATCTTAGACTTGAGGAAATATCAAGAGTTGAGATGTTTTATACAAGTGGGCCCTGGTAATGTAGTGTGGTTTTGAAGGAAGAAATCAGCAGAATTTTCATTTTCTGTATTTAACAATGGTAATATTGTTCTAACTACCCACTGAAAGCAAATATGGCACTGCTTTTAACCATCTATCATATGCACATACTACCAGTTAATCAATGTAATCTAGGATTTTCCCTGTGGAATTACAGTAGCATAATTGACTTGCTTTTTTATTTACAAGAAATTAGCTTTCATCATTGACAGGATAACTCACAATGACATTAAATTTCATTCAACATATCATAAATCAATTTGAAATATAATTTGATCACGCTGATTTTATAGAATCCTGGTTCTTGCAACATGCAAATCTTAAATTCTGTTCATACTACTCTGATTTCAACCCTTCGGACAGAAATATGAAACAACTTTTGATTTCTTTTCAAAACCCACAGATCACCCAACAGGTAAAACTGTGAGGTAGCACATAGATGTTCAAACCAATTACCTCGACCCTACTGCCCTCTGGTGAGAGCGGATTACCCTAGGGGCAAATGACTACACCTCAATTATGGAGATGCACTGTCCAAATTTCTTTTAGGTGGCGTTCAGCGTGAATGCCCATCGTTGGGCAGGTGCATCAGAATCTGAAAAGACTTAGGTTCAGGAAACGTTCTCCAGGCACGAAACATGCACACGAATGATTTTTGTGTCAAATAATGAAATACAATTACTTTCCCTACAAAATTGTCTGGAAATAGCATGCATTGATTTTTTCCCAGAAATCTCATGAAAGAAATATTTAGACATTTTTGTATAGTTTACCCTTAGATTTATATAAGAAACACAAATGTTTGGGGTTAAGTATAACAGTATGATACATATTCAAACAGACAAATGTTGTTCTCCGATTAGAGTATACATACTTACTTGTATCATGAAAATATGTGGGCAACACTTTAGTCATACTAGGAATATTTTGCCAAATTCTGGATTACTGTCTCAAAGTGTCTGTTTTATTTAGTAAAGCTGATTGAATACATATCTCTGGAAACTATTAGGTTCTATTTCAACTCCACATTTGAATTATCCTGTTCAGATCCTGGTGTAGATGAAGGCCTTCAGTACTGTCAAGGTATATATAAATTGCAACTATTGTTGTCTGTAAGAGCTAGAGCTTGGAATGGATGATTTATCACTAGGTACTTTATTGTTACTTATCCAACAGAGTGTGCATGCGAACAGACGTAAATACTGTTGACCCGAATGTGCATGCAAAAAGATGAAAAATAACGAGTATAGCCACACCACTATATGTGCAACAGATATGTTGACCCGAGTGTGCATGCGGACGGACGTAAAAAATCCACAGTATCTATTTAATTCTATGGCTACTTTGATGTAAAACTTGATCCTACAATTCATCATATATATCCCCTATGCTATCCTGCTCAAAATGTGAAAATTATGTGTAGTTTAGCTCATTCACCCCTGAAGACACATTTGAACTTTTCCAATTCAAAGGCTGGAATAGTTCATTATGAAATTTCAGGGGTGAATGAGTTAATGCCTTTTGTATTGTGTATATAATTGACAGAAGGAAAAACATGATGTCTATGTGTATACATTAGGAAATAGAACCTACTCGGCACAGAGCCAAAGTCTGATCACCTTTCAGGTCAGTGATGGAATTTTACAGTGTTATCTACAACTAGTCCTATGTAAATAACTAGTCCTACGTAATACCCCACTATCGCTACCTATAGAGCAATACCTGTGAACCCGATAATGTAGTTAAACCTATTATCTGTTGTTAAAATACCCAAATTTTGGATCCTTTTACAGAACAGGTCTAATGATATTTCTATGAAACAAATTTTCTTAATCAGCTCTATTGAACTTAATGAAAACCCATGCTCAACTCGTTTAAAAGCAATTCATTAGATACATTTAGTTATATTCTTAATGTATTGAAGGGAAAAGTTAACTGTCAGATTTATGACATGACAGAGATTCAGATATTAAGAAACTATTAACAGATTCCCCAATCTTATACTATATAAGATTGTGTAGACTTCGCAGTCCCTTATCAGAGTCCAGTATATATAGACGACCCAGAAACCATGTAACCTACATGATTTATCACCGATATTCCTCCAGACATGTACTTAGTCAAGCCAAGCATAAAATATTATACGAACATGAATTATCAATTGTTAAATAAATTTGGGTCTTGTTGTCAAGAAAATTGGCAAAGTATTCCAGAGAAAGTGAAACCCACCTATTTGCTGAAGTCGTTTTATATTTCACTGGTATAAACGTACCTGCAGTGACAGCAGAATAGATGTGGACTAGAGACGTATCAGGGTTCATCCGTGTGTTCAGGAACTTTTTCATGTTGGCATAGGAATAGAAATATATAGCTCTGAAAGTTGAATAAATAAAATAATTACTTCAGCTGTCTTATAAATTCAGATTAAAAGATTTGAGACAGTTTATTGTATTGCTGGGGGTACCCCAACACAGCAGCTACATGTTGACCGACAACTACTGTATGCCTCGCACATCAAACTTTCTAAGCCGTTTTCACAGTATGAAGGAAAGAAAAGGGACTTGATACATGAATGATGAAACAAACTGTCATATTGCATGTGTTCTTATATATATATATATTAAGATACATGAAATACTCTCTCATAAAATTACAATACAAGTTTATTTAGAGCATATTATTTCACTACAATTTAATGCCCATCCCATTTCTTAAATTTCCACTGAAAAAAACCCATTCTCATGTTGAATTTCCATCCAATTGTCATATTTGTTTTTCTGATTGGATTACTGTTCCTAATCTTAAATCCAACACTCCCTGGCCTAGCCTATAGGTGAATATGAGAAGCATACGTGCACTAGAACATGTGTATTTTTAAGACCTGCCAAGTCAATATAATCTAGCCCACAATCCCTTTTCCTATACACGGTTATCAAGTTATTTATAAATTTGACGTGCATATATACTGTCCCGATTAATTGTGGTGATACAAGCTAAGTTGAATCATACTATGATTATACAACTTTCAATAGGTTTTGATATCAATGGAGTTAATTGCTCATATATCAGGTCCAGTACACTCTGCCGATTGATCTATATATATATATATAGCTATAAATTATAGCTGTATTGAGCAAAGTCGCATAAAACTCAGGGTTTATGGTTATAATGTTGACTACGAAAAGCATACATAGATTTTTATTTTCATTTTTCAGAAATGTAAAATTTCTGATTTTTTTTACATCATTACTTTTTAAAAAGAATATTTATATTTAATGTCTTTTGCTATCAACCTAATGATAACATCTTCTTTTAAAAGCGACTTTGTGTCGTTTTCCTTCAAAAAGAAAATCACACGAAAATAGCTCAAAAGTCCTATTTCAGATATAGGCCAATAGAGCTAATATAGGTCTTTACAGCTATATAGCTCAATCGACAGTGTGCTGGACCTGTATATGTTTTGAAACTCAAATTACCTTGATGGAATGACGCCTACTAAGTTTGGTCCCAGGCCTTTGAATAAACCTTTCATACCTTCATGGACGACAATTTGTCTATAAAATAAAAAGAGCATTATATAAAAAAATATTATATTTTATATAATAACATATACATAAGATATTGCCGAAATTTTGATTGTCAAAGCAATTATTATTTAAATAGTGGACGGAAATACCAACAATACAGTAATTGTCATTATAGTTACTGGGCCTGATTTTATGTGAAACATGTTAATGACCCGCGTTACGTTTGATATATTCCGTCTTTGTGTATTGCAGTTATCTTCTCTTGTGAACAGGTGAGAAAGTTACGTTGTTTTCTCAAAAATTGTTGACGTTAGTCTCCCAAATAAATGATGTAACAATCGATACCTGCTCACAAGAGAAGATAACTCTGCAATACGCAAAGACGGAATATTAAATTGAAAGAGATTATTGAATGTAGAACTGCAGGCCTCATTTATTAACTATGACTTATAAGAGGGTATAGCATAAGCCTGCATTTAGACAATACAAATGCCTTTGTACATTTATATTCTATTGCTATTTACCTGTTGTATATATATATATATTGACAAGTACCTCTATACATCAGTCTATATTGAAACCCACCTGAGACAGAAATATAATCCAAGGGAACGACTCCTTGCATGCACCAATGCAGCCTCCGAAACATTAGCAATAGTCCCAACATTTCGAACTGTCACAAAAGTACCACTAGCAGCGGGATGGAATGTCGAATATTTGGGCACAAGACATGTTGGCCTAGCAGTTGATGTTGCTGTTGGGTAATGGAATGTACTGATGGAAGACTGAAGTCTTGTTTTAACCACTTCCAACGGACATGTCAGCACTGCTCCTGCTGTTCCTCCCAGGCTATTTAATAGAAATTAGAGAAATTAGCATTAACATGATCAATTCAGACCTTTTATAAGCAAAACTATTTAAGTTGATGTCTACCTAATTCCACAAATATGACATAAATTTCATATGTTGACTCTCGCAGAAGTTTTAATACATAAATAAATGAGATGCACATTTTTTCAAATAATTGGGAGGAGACGAGCCATTGGTTTCAAACTTTATTTATTATTTACAACTATGGATATTGGATATGTAAACATTCCACATGTTGCGTTCTAAGTTTTAGCATTCCTTATACACTAAACAACAATAACAAAACCCGAATCGATGCTTCACGCGACAAAGCTAACAGTTCTTTAAACAGGTCATACCAGCCTGTGACGACGTGCGGTCATATTATGAGCTAGGCCTACCTTGATTGACCCATAATACGCTACCACATGGAAATGCCGGCTACGTTATCAATATATTCAGACATTTACCAGAACGACTGTCCTGCGATAGGAAAGCCACTTCATATACTATAGAATACACGTTAGTGTCTAACCCTAGACATGGAGAATAACACCAGAATCATAAGAACATGCAGAAATCTCCCGAGTCTTCTGGACCGATATGTCGGTCACACGTGTTGTTATTTGTAAATAGTCTGGAAATTTCCATTAAGAAGAAATTGCAGTTATGATAAGATTTTAATAATATCTGCAAGTACATTTAACCGAAATTATTTATAACCATATTTCAATCAAAACATACATAACAAAACAAAAACAGCTCAGAATTTTAAAAAACAATAGAGAAATGCCGCCGAAAATGCCTTCTGTGTGTAAACATGGCCGGCCGTCCTTATTTTGAAAATTCAGCATTGCAAATATACTGCTTTATGAAATATCCCCGGAATATATGCATTTATTAAACACAAACTAACAAACATATTTATTATAACTTACCCTCCAGCAGCGAGGTGGATAAGTTGATCATTTGACGCCATGTACGCTACACGATGTTTACTTTTCGAAGCGTAAACGAAATATGACATACCCGATCGGTGTGCAACCAAGCTACTTTGTGTACTGTGATTTGATTGGCTAACGGCTTACAAGGCAGAGGAAGTTTTTATCACGGCGTGTTCACGTGAACGTTCGGTTCGAAGATGACCCACATGACAGCGACTGTCAAATCGAACAGTAACGAAATAATTCTGTTCAATTAACATTAAAAGTGTTTATATTATTAGATGTATAGCAAGGCAAAAAATTGTAGCTACATGTACGACTAGACATGTTAGTATCGGATGACTTGCGAGTCGATTTATATGGGTCAAATGAGATTTACATAATCTTCAATATGAAGGTCATATTCTCAATTATTTGGTAGACGTAGAAATGATAACTGTGCTAACAGTGTCCATAAAGTAGCATGTCAAACATCATCGAAACGTCTTCAAGGTACAGACTGCACCTTGTAACAAATCTATAAAAATGGCGTTGACTGAATTTGTTACCTACTTTGGACCGGATCGTAACATTTGATTAGCGAGGATGTGATTATATATGATAAGAACCTTGCCTGCGGGATGATATATATATATATATATATAGCCTATACACTATACAGGGAGCCCATTTCCTAAATAGTCCTATATATTTGGACCATTCCTGCATTTTTCCTTTACTTTGCCACGGACTTTAGAATCTAATTCTGTGATTTTGCTAAAATTCCTATAAATTCCTAAGTTATAATTCAAAAAATATCAAAAAAATCACTCACATTGTTCAGAATTTCCAAAATGGAGTAGAGTTTTGAGAATTAAAAGAAGGCCTACTTAAACAATACATGTACAAGATGATATTCCATGTACTTGAGATATGTCAAATATAAACGTGAAGGTTGTATAAGTTAAATCAACAATATAAATCAATAATAATATGCCTGAACAACAGCTTTTTGATGTACATTGGTCAATTATTTTAATTGTTTGTTCTTGTGTTATAAGAAATTAATGTTATGTCAACGTGCATTTTTAGGTATTGGTTAAGGTTTTTTATCATTTTTTGTGTGTGAATTATTAGATCACCACACCACCATGGTGATGCAGTTGGCTTTATAAGGTTGAGGCATTACATGGAGTGTTAGCAATGTGCTAAACCATTATTCATATTCTAGAAGCCAAAACAACTTACTTTAAAATCAACCGTGTGTTGATCATTTCATGATGCTTTACTAATATATGGTAATATTCGGTTATTCACTGCGTGTAGCCAATCTTTTGTTTTGTACTTACATTGTACAACAAAAGTCAAAATGTAAAGATCAGATTAGCATCCTACAACACATTAATAGCAATCTACAACACATTAATAGCAACCTACAACACATTAATAGCAATCTACTACACCATAATAGCAATCTACAACCCATAAATAGCAACCTACAACACATTAATGGCAATCTACAACACATTAATAGCAATATACAACACATTAATAGCAACCTACAACACATTAATAGCAATCTACAACACATTAATAGCAACCTACAACACATTAATAGCAATCTACAACACATTAATAGCAATCTACAACACATTGATAGCAATCTACAATACATTAATAGCAACATACAACACATTAATAGCAATCTACAACACATTAATAGCATCGTACAACACATTAATAGCAATATACAACACATTAATAGAAATCTACAACACATCAATAGCAACCTACAACACATTAATAGCAATATACAACACATAAATAGCAACCTGCAACACATTAATAGCAACATACAACACATTAATAGCAATCTACAACACCATAATAGCAATCTACAACACATAAATAGCAACATACAACATATTAATAGCAACATACAACACATAAATAGAAACCTACAACACATTAATAGCAATCTACAACACATTAATAGCAATCTACAATACATTAATAGCAATCTACAACACATTAATAGCAATCTACAGCACATTAATAGCAACCTACAACACATTAATAGCAATCTACAATACATTAATAGCAACCTACAATACATTAATAGCAACCTACAACACATTAATAGCAATCTACAACACATTAATAGCAATCTACAACACATAAATAGCAACATACAACATATTAATAGCAATCTACAACACATTAATAGCAATCTACAACACCATAATAGCAACCTACAACACATTAATAGCAACATACAACATATTAATAGCAACCTACAACACATTAATAGCAATCTACAACACATTAATAGCAACATACAACACATAAATAGCAACCTAAATTAACCTTAATTAACATCACACATGGTTTTGAAATTTAAAACAATACATTTTCATAAGTTTGTCATTTTTAAATGCTCAAACAAATAGAGAAAAACAGAAAACCGTAGTTCGAACTCAAATATTAGGATAGATTATATGGATAAAGGAACTATTTTTATGGAGGACAATGAAAAAAAAACCATCAAACGAATAAAACCATGTTATCCGGAAAGGTAAGTGTCTTGCGCTTCATTGATGACACCGCCATGTATATCTAGGTCAAATCTCGGTATTGTTACGTCCTCATAGCGAGAACCGGAGTAGCGACAACAAAACAACAAAGAACACTATACATTTATCACAACTAGAAACATTGACTTTAAATAACAACACATTTCATATTATAAAAGAACGTCTTTGTGACATATTCAGACAAGAATGTTTTGAAGAACAATAATCAACCTTCTCCAAAAGGAGCATTGTATCATTATGTGAGTAATATTGGTCACCAGTATTATTTGTAAAAACCTGTAAATATAAATGATTTAAAACAAAATGTGTAAAATTCGAATGTCTGCATATAAGTTAAATATTGAGTTTGGCAGATAAAACAGAAATGAAAGACGAAACAGATTGTGTGCATTATGTGACCTGGATGATGTCGAGGATGAGTTATATTGATATAAGGTCGAAACTAATTAAGATATATTATGTAAGACATACAAGCATGTATAAATTAATTCAACTACTTACTTTATCGGACATAAGACATTTTGGCAAGTATTTAAAACAAGCAAACAAAAGAAGATCTGAGCTGATTTCTGGTTAGTGTTCACTCTTCACGGTGTGTGTGTGTGTGTGTGTATCATATTGTATGTTGTCTTTGTATCATGTTGTTATGTATATATTCCGTCTTTGCGTATTGCAGAGTTATCCTCACTTGAGAGCAGGTATTGATTGTTACGTCATTTGTTTGGGAGAGTAACGTCATCAATTTTTGAGAAAACGACGTAATTTTCTCACACAAACCAATGACGTAACAATCAATACCTGCTCCCAAGAGAAGATAACTCTGCGATACGTAAAGACGGAATACGCTATATCTAATAAGTCAACCGATCTAAAGTAATCAAGAACTTAAAATTGAACTTCTTAACACACGAAGCAATATCCTTTTCCCCAATGAGATCTGACAGCGATCAGCATTACCAACACTGGCGGCTTACTACGAAGCTGTACGATCAGCTATTCCGTCTTTTCTTATTGCAGAGTTATCTGCTCTTGTGAGCAGGTATTGATTGTTACGTCATTTGTTTGTGTGAGTAGCGTCATCATTTTTTGAGAAAACGACGTAATTTTCTCACACACACCTATGACGTAACAATCAATACCTGCTTCCCAAACCTACAGTGTTTATATGTCTAGTTGATTCGGTATACAAGAGCTTGCTCTGAATATCTTGAATTTCATGATAGATGTCGATTGCTCACGCAGGAACAGGTTTAACAGACTAGTGTCGTTGATATCATGCGCAGAAAGTATATACGATCGACGAAGTCAATACATTTCTTGTTTTTGGAAATTTGAGTTGAAAGACTTGGCTTCGTTGTTTGCCAAGGACAGCTTTTATGTCACCATCAAGATATCGCAGAGAAATATGCTAGATCTAAAAAAAAATGTGGAATGAAGTTCGACATTAAAAAAAAGAGAAGCTCATTAGAGAGCATTTTGATTTTGTTGTCGCTACACTCCCAGGTTCTCGACGTGAGGACGTGACATAACTTGAATTTGACCTAGTTTTACATGACGGATGTCATCGATTAAGCGGAAGACGCTTACCCTTCTGGAACACATGGACTTATTCTCCTTGACTTTTTCCAAGGGTCTCCGTATTAATTTTTCCTTTGTTCATATTTTGCCTGAGTTTTATCAATTAAGTTCAAATTATGATTTTGTTAACACTTCGATATTCTCTCTTTTTTACCCCGCGTCCACCATACCTTTATAGCAATAAAAGCAATAAACATAATTTATTGTTACCATCATGAACTCATTTGATTTTTTTTTCTCACAGTATAATGTCGTTTTTTTATATTGCCAATTAGTATGCATTGTTGTGTTGTTTTCACTACACAGTAAGTTAAAGGACGTGATATGACCTGGATTTGACCTTGATTTACATGGCGCATGTCCACCTAAATCTGTCATTTGTTCAGATTCCTCTAAGATTAAGTGATTTTGAGATGGACTTATGGCGTTGTTTACATTTCTTTCTGTATAGAATACTAAAAGAACAGGCGTGGATTATAAAACAAACTGAAAGCAGATATATGGTTTACTGCCGTGGACGTTATTGCTATAATGTTTAGTCGTACCAATATCCTGGAAGAAGGCTTATATGAGTTTGATTGCCTCTTTGTAGGCACTGCACCTTGATGAAGTCTACCTGGAACAGTGTGGGAACACCTGGACCTCTGACGTCAATAGTTTAATTATTGTGTAGTTTTAGAGTTTCATTAAGTCGGTTGGTTTCAGTTTATTTAACGTTTGGAAATAATGCACTTTCTCCCACTTCTTTTAGTAGGTGTTTTCTACGAAAATATAAAGAGTAAGAAAGATCAATAGGGAGCGATTCTGGAGAAGAGTACCTGATCTATCTTACTGGCACCATTTGTATTCCACACTGGGGCAGGTTGAAACTGACGAATTCTTCAATAAATTGATTGCAGCAACGACCTTTGATTTTCATAAAATCAAATACAAAACAAATTTTAACTGTAATTATTCTATGTTGGTTTTATTAGTGACTCCATAACTCTAGGAGGTTACCATGTGACGGAAATGAACAATTAATTAACAAGATCAAGATATATCTATTATGTAAATGTTATGTTAATGTGTTGACGCCAAGGGAGTTGACGTAATATTTATCTTCAAGCAAAGTAGTATCACGTATTGTAGAAATATTAAAACGTTGCGGTTATGATTATAGATTACGCACATAATTTATACTAATAATGAGGGTACTTATTATTTATTGTGTTCAATTACTGAATTATTATTATATATTCGTTACGCGAAGAAAAGCATTTTGTTTCATTAATTTTCTTCACCTATATGTAAATAGTTCGGTATTATACAACGAAGCCGATTTGAATAAGAAGCTATTGGATGTATGTTTAAATGTGATATTTTTCAAGTATGACGTTTCTAGAGTTTACCATGTTGAAATATCTGAATGTAGCTGTAGAAATCCTTGTACAATACTATAATTTCTTGTTCTTATATCCTCGTCATATAATATTCAAAGGCATAAATTAATTTAAATAATTGATTCTTTAAACATGGATGTTTGCGTTGACAGCATCCACGCGAGGATGTGACATTACATGGATTTGACCTAGATTTACAATGTGTGTATTTTCGATGGACGCTTACCCTTTCGGAACTCATGGTCTCTTTATCCTTGTAATTTTTCAAGGGTCTCCATGTATCTCTTTCTTTTGTTTATATTTTGGCCTAGTTTTATTGTTTCGTTTTGTACGAATATTGTTTTGTGAACACTTCGCTATCCTCTTGTCGTAATTTGTCTCATTGACGATTATTCTAAAACAAACTGTTGGTAGCAAACTTTGGATGTTTCGTTAAGAAATCTAGAAATCACAAGAGGTTTTGTAGGAATTGATAGGCTAATGGTGAATTCTTTTTATTTTGATATTTCCAGAGTATCAGCGATTATGTTTTCTTCAGTTTTAATATTTTCTGGGTCTCAGCGGTTTCCTTTTGTTTTAGGTGTGTTGGGGGTGGGGGTTCTGAGCAGTTGTGTTTTCCTGAGCAGTTGTGTTTCCCTGAGCAGTTGTGTTTCCCTGAGCAGTTGTGTTTCCCTCTTATTTTGGATCCACCAACGTTGTGTTCCTATTGTTTTCATGTATCTTTGGTCCTGTTGTTGTGTTTTCTTCGGTTTTGTTGTCTCCTGAGTTTATGCTGTTGTTTTATATATAAAGTTTGTGTTCTGTTTTTGTCCAGTTTCTATTTTATTTCTTAAAAGCTCAGTGATTGTCTTTCATCGGAATGTGTGTAATGTAATATTGATTACATAGTGACATTGTTTAAACGAATCTAATGATAGTTGTCGTTATCATTGTTGATGTTGAGGTAATGTTAAATAAAAGTAAGGAAAATCACTAACAAATTAACCTATAATAGATAAAACTTTATACCGTAGTATCTATAAATAAACTGGTCAAGTGATACACACCTCATCGTTTGTTCTTTCGGTGAATTAATGAAACTTTGATTTACAACCATAGCATGTTGTTAAAGTCGATTCGTGTTTTGTAAAATTCAAGAACAACAAAATCATCGGAGGGCGTGGTACGAGGTTGATATAATTGTTCCTGGTTTGTGAAATAAAATGAAGGAACGACCAAACTCAATAAATTTAATTTTTCAAAGCTTAATAATTTTGCCAAAGTAATATAACTAGTTTTTTTTTTTTTTCTTTTTTTTTTGCACGAACACGACAACGAGAGTTGTATTTCGTGAAACACAAGGGTTAG
Organism: Mizuhopecten yessoensis; assembly: GCF_002113885.1. NCBI lineage: Eukaryota > Metazoa > Mollusca > Bivalvia > Pectinida > Pectinidae > Mizuhopecten > Mizuhopecten yessoensis. The sequence goes on along the minus strand of NW_018403589.1, from coordinate 959,526 downwards.
AAAGATTTTGTGATATAAAAAAAATGCAGTGCGTCACCATAATTGGTTTTCACTGATAGACGGCATTGGATTGCAATAATAGTAAAAGGTTTTTTTAATATGTTTTAATCGTTGTATTAAGCACGTATGAAATGCTGCATCAGTTTGACTGTTTTTTGTTTGTTCTTCAGCATTTAAACGTAATAACGTAAACGACAACATATAAGATCAGTTGTCGTTGGTTAGTATAACGTACTCGACAACATATAAGGCCAGCTGTCGTTGGTAAGTATAACGTAGAAGACAACATATAAGGCCAATTGTCGTTGGTTAGTATAACGTAGAAGACAACATATAATGCCAGCTGTCGTTGGTTAGAATAACGTAGAAGACAACATATAAGGCAAGCTGTGGTTGGTTAGTATAACGTAGAAGACAACATAGAAGGCCAGCTGTCGTTGGTTAGTATAATGTACACGGCAACATATAAGACCAGCTGTCGTTGGTAAGTATAATGTACACGGCAACATATAAGGCCAGCTGTCGTTGGTTAGTATAATGTACACGGCAACATATAAGGCAAGCTGTCGTTGGTTAGTATAACGTACACGACAACATATAATGCCAGCTGTCGTTGGTTAGTATAATTTACACGGCAACATATAAGACCAGCTGTCGTTGGTTAGTATAATTTACACGACAACATATAAGGCCAATTGTCGTTGGTTAGTTTAACGTACATGACAACATATAAGGTCAGCTGTCGTTCCCACTGACCACCACAAGCTTTGTTTACTACACTTAATGGTCGGTCACTGTCCACCACACACAATAAGACAGCATGTTTACACCTGCAATCAAGAGTGACTATGGAAGTCTACACTCGTGGCGGTTTACCAAACGTGCTAACAGTTAATTGTTAACCTACAGACAAAGGTTGTAATTGTTATCCCAATGCTATTTACTGGTTAGTCCATGTTTACAGAATGTTCGTTCGCGTATATGTTTACGCGGTACTGACCATGTAGGTGTAGGTGGACAGGGCGCTTCATAGCAATGCACACTTGTAACGTGCTGTACTTTAAGTCTTGAGCCCTCCATTATTCACTTACAACGGTCACCTTGAGAGCAGGTTATACTATGGTATGGTGTAAAAGGGATATGTTTAGCTCTCATTTGTTATGATTCCATATGAAATTTAACAAGTCTCTTTCTTCAAATTCTTAATAACTCATGATATACTTATAACATGTATCTGTAAACGTAACTCACGTCTGGTAAACACTGCAATGATAAACTTAACAACATGAACACAGACGTTCTCGTGTTTACGAGGCAGTCATAGGTCAATGAACGCGGCCGAACATTGCTGACCTTCACGTGAACTGGACATGAGTGGGTGACCGACTTTAGCAGTAGTTGTGTTTGTATAAGGCGACATTGGTTGGTTATAGTAGTTGATATTAGTTTATAAGGACACTTAAGTTTCATAAGCAATGCTTATCGTTTATTATCTACAATTTGGTGGATAAGCCGTAGTTATTATCATATAACATGGTTGCTATGCTATAAACGTTATTGTTATAGGAAAATGCTTGCTACTCTATTAACCATATTGTATAATGAAAAGAATTTGCTATGCTATTGACATTATTATAAAAAGTAATATGATTGTTATGTCATAGAGGTTTCATGTAAAGAAACATGATTGTTATGTTATAGAAGTTTCATGTAAAGAAACAAGATTGTTATGTCATAGAGGTTTTCTACAATTTGGTGGATAAGCCGTAGTTATTATCATATAACATGGTTGCTATGCTATACACATTATTGTATACATAGAGGTTTCATGTAAAGACACATGATTGTTATGTCATAGAAGTTTCATGTAAAGAAACATGGTTGTTATGTCATAGAGGTTTTATGTAAAGAAACATGATTGACTGCAATGATAAACTTAATAACATGAACACAGACGTTCTCGTGTTTACGAGGCAGTCATAGGTCAATGAACGCGGCCGAACATTGCTGACCTTCACGTGAACTGGACATGAGTGGGTGACCGACTTTAGCAGTAGTTGTGTTTGTATAAGGCGACATTGGTTGGTTATAGTAGTTGATATTAGTTTATAAGGACACTAAAGTTTCATAAGCAATGCTTATAGTTTGTTATCTACAATTTGGTGGATAAGCCGTAGTTATTATCATATAACATGGTTGCTATGCTATACACATTATTGTATAAGGAAATATGGTTGCTGTGCTATAGCTATTTTTGCATAAAGAAACATGATTGATATGCTATACACATTATTGTATAAGGAAAAATGGTTGCTGTGCTACAAACATTATTGTATAAGGAAAAATGGTTGCTGTGCTACAAACATTATTGTATAAGGAAAAATGGTTGCTGTGCTACAAACATTATTGTATAAGGAAAAATGGTTGCTGTGCTACAAACATTATTGTATAAGGAAAAATGGTTGCTGTGCTACAAACATTATTGTATAAGGAAAAATGGTTGCTGTGCTACAAACATTATTGTATAAGGAAAGATGGTTGCTGTGCTACAATGTATAGACATTATTGTATAAAGAAACATGATTGATTTGCTATAGACATTATTGTATATAGAAACATGATTGATTTGCTATAGACATTATTGTATATAGAAACATGATTGATTTGCTATAGACATTATTGTATAAGGAATGTAAAGAAACATGATTGACTGCAATGATAAACTTAACAACATGAACACAGACGTTCTCGTGTTTACGAGGCAGTCATAGGTCAATGAACGCGGCCGAACATTGCTGACCTTCACGTGAACTGGACATGAGTGGGTGACCGACTTTAGCAGTAGTGGTGTTTGGATAATGCGGCATTTGTTGGTTATAGTAGTTGATATTAGTTTATAAGGACACTAAAGTTTCATAAGCAATGCTTATCGTTTATTATCTACAATTTGGTGGATAAGCCGTAGTTATTATCATATAACATGGTTGCTATGCTATACACATTATTGTATAAAGAAACATGAATGCTACGCTATAGACATTAGTTATGTCATAGAGGTTTCATATAAAGAATCATGATTGTTATGTCATAGATGTTTCATGTAAAGAAACATGGTTGTTATGTCATAGAGGTTTTCTACAATTTGGTGGATAAGCCGTAGTTATTATCATATAACATGGTTGCTATGCTATACACATTATTGTATAAGGAAAAATGGTTGCTGTGCTACAAACATTATTGTATAAGGAAAGATGGTTGCTGTGCTACAATGTATAGACATTATTGTATAAAGAAACATGATTGATATGCTATACACATTATTGTATAAAGAAACATGATTGATATGCTATAAACATTATTGTATAAAGAAACATGAATGCTACGCTATAGACATTAGTTATGTCATAGAGGTTTCATGTAAGGAAACATGATTGTTATGTCATAGATGTTTCATGTAAAGAAACATGATTGTTATGGCATAGAGGTTTCATGTAAAGAAACGTGATTGTTATGTCATAGAAGTTTCATGTAAAGAAACAAGATTGTTATGTCATAGAGGCTTCATGTAAAGAAACATGATTGTTATGTTATAGAAGTTTCATGTAAAGAAACAAGATTGTTATGTCATAGAGGGTTCATGTAAAGAAACATGATTGGTATGTCATAGAGGTTTCATGTAAAGACACATGATTGTTATGTCATAGATGTTTCATGTAAAGAAACATTATTGTTATGTCATAGAGGTTTTCTACAATTTGGTGGATAAGCCGTAGTTATTATCATATAACATGGTTGCTATGCTATACACATTATTGTATAAGGAAAAATGGTTGCTGTGCTACAAACATTATTGTATAAGGAAAGATGGTTGCTGTGCTACAATGTATAGACATTATTGTATAAGGAATGTAAAGAAACATGATTGGTATGTCATAGAGGTTTCATATAAAGAAACATGATTGTTATGGCATAGAGGTTTCATAAAAAGTAATATGATTGTTATGTCATAGAAGTTTCATGTAAAGAAACATGATTGTTATGTCATAGAGGTTTCATAAAAAGTAATATGATTGTTATGTCATAGAGGTTTCATGTAAAGAAACATGATTGCTATGCTATAAAATTATCTTATACAGAAATATGAGTGTTATCCTATAAACATAGTTGCTATTCTAAAAACATTATTGTATAAAGAAACATGACGCTTTTGCTTTAGCCATACCATAACATGATTGCTATTCTTTAGACATTAGTGTAAAGCGACAATGGTTGTTATGCTACAGACATATTTATATAAAGAAACATGTTTCCTATGCTATAAACATTTTTGTATAAAAAACATGGTTGCTGTGATACAGACATAATTGTATAAAAACGTGGTTGCTATGTTATAGACATAATTGTATTAGGAAACATGGTTGCTATGCTATACACATTATTGTATAAAGAAACATGATTGATATGCTATACACATTATTGTATAAAGAAACATGAATGCTACGCTATAGACATTAGTGTATAAGGAAACATGGTTGCTATGATATAAATATTTTTGTATAAGGAAAAATGGTTGCTACGCTATACACATTATTGTATAAGGAAAAATGGTTGCTGTGCTACAAACATTATTGTATAAGGAAAGATGGTTGCTGTGCTACAATGTATAGACATTATTGTATAAGGAAAGATGGTTGCTGTGCTAAAGACATTATTGTATAAGGAAAAATGGTTGCTGTGCTACAAACATTATTGTATAAGGAAATATGGTTGCTGTGCTATAGCTATTTTTGTATAAAGAAACATGATTGATTTGCTATAGACATTATTGTATATAGAAACATGATTGATTTGCTATAGACATTATTGTATAAAGAAACATGATTGATTTGCTATAGACATTATTGTATAGATATGCTATTCCGTCTTTGCGTATTGCAGAGTTATCTTCTCTTGGGAGCAGGTATTGATTGTTACGTCATTGGTTTGTGTGAGAAAATTACGTCGTTTTCTCAAAAATTGATGACGTTTCTCTCACAAACAAGTGACGTAACAATCAATACCTGCTCCCAAGAGAAGATAACTCTGCAATATGCAAAGACGGAAAAGACTCTTGTGCACGACTGGCACGAGTCCCATGTGACCGAAATACAAAGTAGCCCGTTTTACATATAACATGTAGCATTACCTTGATGAGTTGTTTGTGTAATATGATCTAGTAGGATAACTAGCTGGCATGGAATGCTACGGATTGGACGAAAATATACATTGACGATTATTCAAGGACACATGTGTCATTATATTTTCCAGAAGCTTCTTAGCAAAGAGTGCTACAAATTTTGTAAAAAAATATCATTTTGATAAATGTTTAAGATTACATATTAAATGACCGGTAACGATAACTACAAAGTTTGAGAATACGTCGCACAGGTAAAAGGTTGCGTAATCATTCGGCCCACCTCAATTTCCTTTAATGAATCAAATAATTAGATGCATTTAATGACCATTATCTGCTAGTATAACCATTCAGAAGTACGTTTGATAGACTCCTTTGCTAAACGGAAGGGTTGTCATTACGAAAAGACTGAAAATGATACTCAAATCAAGTTCAAATATTTTATTTTATACTTATTATACTTATAAGATTTATTTTCAAAAATGATCTGTCATGGTGTATGAAGTGTAAATTACCGTTATCTCATTGCTTCTAGCATTTTCTCTATTTGTACTGAACAGTCATTCTACATTATACTATTCACACATTGTATACAACAATAATAAACTTGTTGGGTACATAAGGAGAATAGTTGCAGATTTAAACATATTTAATACTTTTAATAATATGCAATTTTCATACCCTTTTATTTTCATTCAATTCAAAACAAATACCATGAACTATTTTCATTCCATTGATATATCTATGTCTAAACAATTCAAAGCATAGAAGGTAATCGTGTCTGACTCATTTTGCAAGAGATTATTTAAAAATATATCAACACCTTCGATTCTTGTGACTTTGAATGAAGCAGCAATATTTACTGAATGATCAACCTACACCAAAAATATCAAGCCAAAGCTGTTTTGGTTTTCAAAAAGGAAATTAATTTAATGAAAAAACTGAAAGGAAAGAACATTAGTAGTAACGTTTACTATTTGTTGTAACAAGGCGGGTCTGCTGGTAGGCTACTTTCACTTCATGAGGTGCTTCCTGGTGTTTATTATATTGCACACTAAGCTGACAAATACGTTTCCGGAATTTACTAGTAGTCGACACGTGAATCGGGTGCGCATGGCAACAAACTGCACTTGACATGACGTAATCTATGAATGAACAGTTTGGTCATGTTTATTTCTATCACGTGACTATTTTACTACGTATTGATTTAGACCGACCGCAATCATCATGTGGTGACCATCACCAGCACAACAAAACCACGTGACGTTAATAGAAACTGACATTTCAGGTCTAAATACTTACGTCAGTCACGTGACTGCATCGCAGCATTGACCCCGTCTGTTTACATGTATATGGAGTGCACCGTTATAGCTGTATGCAAATATTGCATAATAGCTTGTCTACCAAGTGCGGTAACCGAATTCTTGGTAGTAGTCATCACGAACAAGTAACCATATAAAAATACATCCAAGGTCAGTTGATTTACATGATTGTACCATGCCATTTGTACTTTTTAATTGTGTAGTAGATATGTTGTTAATTGTTAATTTTACAATATTATAAATGCAAAAATAAAGCTCGAAAGGGTTTACACATATGAGGCCATAATTGTCCACTGACGTTTTACGGTCAACGGCAATACTGTACAAACTATGCCCGACATCTAATATAAAATCCAATATTAAAATGCTACACCCTTCCAAACAGAAGCATGGTCTTTATAATTCAATAACAGACTAGCAATATGATTGTATATTGTATAAATCTTTTTGATTATTATGGCAGGCAGCACACTTATCAATAGTCATTATCAACCTGTAAATTGTTTATTTAATATTGGTTTCAAATTATAGACAGATGGGTTTTTCCTGTAAAATTGTTGTTTTCTTTACTTTTCTGTATTGAGTACTTAGCATTTTTAGTCACTTTTCTAATGGGGTAATGAGACAAATGCTCTTGCTATATTTTTCCCTCTAGAACATGGACATTCATAGACAGAAGTGAACAGTCAGTTAGTTTAAACATTCGACAAAAACATTGATTCTCCAATAGTTAGAATGATCCCCATTTTTTCGTTTCTGTAATTGAACTTTCCTTTCACCAACATAAATCAAACACAAGAGCACTCTAGTCTGAATACCAACATGGTATGTCCCAAAGTTCCTTATAAAGCATTCTTTGTTATTGTAGAATGATAGTTCAAAAACTGTAATTTTACTTTCGAGAACATCTCCATGTTTTTAGCCCACTAACATCAGATGGTGGGCTTTTCAAATCATCCTGCGTTCGTGGTCCGTCCGTCCGTCCTTAAACAATTCTTGTTTGTGCTATTTCCCAGGAAGTCTTTGAGGGATCTTTCTCAAATTTCACTTAGGAGTGTACAATAGGTTTCTTATCATCCCTAATTATGTATGTTTTTGGACTGACCACAAACCAAGATGCTATCTCTCCGAAAGTACTGGAGGGATCTTTCTCAAATTTTACATGAAGGTTTCCCATCGTCCTTAGTTATGCATATAGTGTTTTGGGACTGATCACAAAACCAAGATGGGGGAAAGGCAGCCATATTGAATTTGAGAGTTACTAATGTTTACCAGAAAGCACTGGAGAGGTCTTTAAAATTTTACATGAAAGGTCCCCATGGTCCCTAGTTACCCATATCAAACTTTGGGTCAGAAGAGAAAACCTAGATGACCGACAGATAGCCATCTTGAATTTGATAGTTAGAGTTTGGCAGCGCTACTAATATTGGTCGTATTGAATTTTGGATTAAAAGTTTGTTAGCCCTACTGCTCAAATGTATTCGAGGGATCCTTCTCAAATTTAACATAGGGTTCCTCTTGGTTCTTTGCTTTGAATATTAAATATTTGGACTGATACGTAAACCAAGATGATGACAGGCGGCCATCTTGTTACAGTTTAAGATTGTTATCACTACTCCCCAGAATGTACTGGAGGGATCTTTCTCAATTTTGATATGTAGGTTCCCCTTTGTCCTTAGTTGTGCTTGTTAACTTTTGAGGTTAATCAAAAGACTTATTAAGATGGCGGACAAGAAGAGAAAAGATCGAACTGACATATTCCTCTGGAATCTCCTTATTTACTAAGTATACATAGCGATATCCTCACATTCTTATTTATATGTTTGAAACGACAGAATATTTGCTAAAAGTCAATCCTCTTATTAGTTTTCTTATCAGTAATACACATTCTCACATTTTTTGCAACGTTACCAGACGAAACAGCTTGTATGCACTATATATAACACTCGACGTGATTCACCACTAGCCAGATATAACTCAATTTAAATATCGATGATATGTAAGATATCAAACCATATCGCCACGAAAATCACACTAATATATACATTGAAACCAATCATCTAAGATTTATATCGTTATTATTATTTTGTAACAACGTTTGATATTTCTGTTCATGACTAAAAGTATATTGTTTTCATAATATTTACAGCATGAACTGATGTGCACGTGTAGTTATTGACAGCAAACGTCCACAGAGTTCAGAGTTATATTCCATCACGACAACATCCGACTGGTTTTTATAAAGATTCATATGTAGCACAAGCAGTGAAATGGGTAGAGGAGATCTTTCGATGACTAGTACTATCAGTACCAACCCGAGGAAACAGTTCCAAAGCGTCCAACTTGGTTGCAAGCCTTTATTCCAAATTGTAACTTGCTCCATCACATCAAATAAACAAACACACATGCTATACTTACCTTCTAAGGTGTTGCACAGTTTACACTGATGTACACTTATATTCACTGTCTACACTGATGTACACTTATATTGACTGTCTACACTGATGTACAGCTATATTGACTGTCTACACTGATGTACACTTATATTGACTGTCTACACTGATGTACAGTTATATTTACTGTCTACACTGATGTACAGTTATATTACTGCCTACACTGATGTACACTTATATTGACTGTCTACACTGATGTGCACTTATATTGACTGTCTACACTGATGTACAGTAATATTTACTGCCTACACTGATGTACAGTTATATTATTTCCATCACTGATGTACAGTTATTTTACTTTCATCACTGATGTACAGTTATATTGACTACCTACGCTGATGTACATTTATATTTACTTTCATCACTGAGGTACAATTATATTTACTACCTACACTGATGTGCAGCTATATTTACTGTTTACGCTAACGAAGGTTATAAACTGATAAACAGTTTACGGTATGCTTACATACAGTTATATTTACAGTATGAATCAACACACCGGACCATTTATTGTATAACGTGTTGTGCTGTTATATGGAATGATCAAATTAGTGGAAAAACACTAGTGACATTTTATACCAAAAGTATGAATCTAAGTACACGACACAGAGAAGTGGCTATTCATCAATTTATATCGGTCTACTGGTCAATCTGTTGTTTGTAAAGACTCGTCTGTCAAAATTTTCCATATGAACGCAGTAAACTTTAAGAAGCCTGATTTAAATCACACAGGTCACCAAAGGACAAAGTTATTGGACTATATCTATTGTTAAACGTTTACGACAGCAACAGACGTTCACAACTTTATTTTTTACATAGCTAAACATGATGCATATGTCTGTTAATAATTATTATGATTGACAGTGAAAACAATAGATGCACATACTAAGTATATAACCGGCCGACATTTAGAGAATCCTATACTGCATTATTATAAGCTTTCCATGTGCTCAGTTGGTTAAGTGTATAATGCATTAAAAATAAATTATTTTTGAAATGCCGAATTATTAAAACAGTATACAATCTAAACCTGCAGGCATTTTAACCCATGCGAGACGAGTTATTCTAGCGACAACGGATACTACCTATCTGTATAACCGTGATTTATAATACATACACCAGGACAGAGTGTGCTGTAGATGTCGGTTAGCAGTGGGTTGTTTACGTTTATACTACAAGTACGTATTGATTTCCCAAGGTCGCATGCTATATTTATAGTCACAAAGGCTAGTTTAGTGTATTTATAGCTGGTTTCGATTGATTCTGTTAAATCCCCTGTTTGCACCCTGACATGATCTTACCACATCAGGGTCATACTTAAACTAATCACACTGTTTTCAGTGTGAGTCTAATTTGGAACTGCTTGAAACATTTTCTCAAATTAATCCAGGGGTTCAATCAGTGCTGTACTTACATTGCTTTATTTGTAACAGTTTAATATATATATATATATGCTTTAGTATTCTGAAAATAACCTTATTTTGGCGAATATTTATTTTAGCAATAGTTCATCCAATGAGATTGTAACAGCCAATGAATATGATTGGGGATACTGCATTTTTTTGCAAGTAGATTTTCCAGCGATGCTGTATAACCCTGAGAGACACGCTCTATAGTTGAGCATCGTCACGTGTTCATGTGGTCAGTAGCTTGATAGGTACCCTCTAGAGACCTTGAGGGAGTACGTAAGTTAAGTTCCCGGTGGTTAGGGAAGGCGTATTGGTGCAGAAGGAGAACCCACAAGATTCCAAAGGCAAAATCCCGGGACGCGACTTTCAGGAAGAGGAATAGTGTAACAGCAAAGGAATATAATTATGAGAATACAACCTACTGGCAATCTAGCTTTTCCAGTGATGCAACGCGCTCAGTAGTTCAGTAACGTCCACATGGTCAGTAGTTTGATAGGTACCCGCTAGCCCGCTACAATATATTTATACGGATTGGTACCCGCTAGCACGCTACAATATATTTACACGGATTGGTACCCGCTAGCACGATACAATATATTTACACGGATAGGTACCCGCTAGCACGCTACACTATATTTACACGGATAGGTACCCGCTAGCACGCTACAATATATGTACACGGATATGCACCCGCTAGCACTATTCAAAATATTTACACGGATAGGTACCCGCTAGCACGCTACACTGTATTTACACGGATATGTACCCGCTAGCACGCTACAATATATTTACACGGATAGGTACCCGCTAGCCCGCTACAATATATTAACACGGATTGGTACCTGCTAGCACGCTACAATATATTTACACGGATATGTACCCGCTAGCACGATTCAATATATTCACACGGATATGTACCCGCTAGCACGATTCAAAATATTTATACGGATTGGTACCCGCTAGCACGCTACAATATATTTACACGGATTGGTACCCGCTAGCACGATACAATATATTTACACGGATAGGTACCCGCTAGCACGCTACAATATATTTACACGGATATGCACCCGCTAGCACGATTCAAAATATTTACACGGATAGGTACCCGCTAGCACGCTACACTGTATTTACACGGATATGTACCCGCTAGCACGATTCAAAATATTTACACGGATAGGTACCCGCTAGAAAGCTACACTGTATTTACACGGATAGGTACCCGCTAGCACGATACACTATATTTACACGGATAGGTACCCGCTAGCGCGCTACACTATATTTACACGGATAGGTACCTGCTAGCACGCTACACTATATTTACACGGATAGGTACCCGCTAGCACGCTACACTATATTTACACGGATAGGTACCCACTAGCACGCTACAGTATTGCTGAATTGCTGATGTGACATCGTTGAAAGCTAGTTCAAACTTGTGGTGATGCATCTACTTTATATTTACACGGATATGTATTCTCGAAGGAAACAACGACGGTGTTATTGTGCTTGTTTGATTGATGTTGGAATACAATTCGCGAGGTTGTGTTAAAATTCGCGTTTTTCCTCACTAAAATTAAAGGGCTTTACGCACATCTCCTTTTGTTTCAACAGTAGTTTAGACCGTTTTGGTCAATAGCATCACCCACGAGTCCTAGAAGGACGAAACTGCTGTATGATGGAGTGTCATTTTGACATACTGTATCTATTACACAATGTTATAGGTGCAAACACCTGTGTGGGTATTATGTTCATCTAGAAACAATATCTTGATATCTTTTTACACTTTAAATAGAGAATAACAAACGCCTTTTTCCATATCACACCCAGTATCAACCCGAGACTGCAATATCAGCCCGAGGGCCGAAGAACCGAGGGCTGATATTAGTCTAGGGTTGATACTGGGTGTGATGTGGAAAAAGGCGTGTTTTATTCTGTTTATAACATAACTTACTTTTTAAAGCTACTATCTTATGATCTTTTTTTTCTTTTGAAATAATGAAAAACGAAAAAAATCAAAAAGGGGTGTGATACGGGTTTTGCGGGCTGATACGGAGAGGGGTGATACGGGATTTGGGGTGTGATACGGCGGGGGCTGATACGGGTTTTGGGGTGTGATACGGCGGGGCTGATATGTGTTAAAGCAATTGTGTCGTACCGCATATAAAAAAAAATCCGTATTTATTAGTATGTATGTAATAAATATCATGTATCAAAATCCCTCAACTCGGTTCACGCTTTATGCATGATAATATTTCCAGTCATCACCATTTCCCCATGAATTATGCTTTTAAGACCAATCTCAGAGCCTTTTGTTACCCTGCTCTATAATCCAGTCACCATCCATGCACGCGATAATAATTTGGCTAGGGAGTGATAATATGCCACGATCTACGTGACGCAGTATAAATGATGTCTCCAGCACTTTTTCCACAAGAATTAACTGATTGTTATTCATATGCAGATATTGAAAAAGTACATGTGTTCTTACGATAACATCACTCACCAACTGTCACTCACCTGTTTGATGGGAGAACAGACATTCCACATCATTTAATTACACAGGTACATCTATGCCGTAGACGATTGTATGATACTTTGACTGAAGGGAGTCTGACAAAACTGATTTATTACATATGTAACATTTGAATATCATATGTTGGGAACATTTCAAACAATGCTTCATAGATCTTCATTGTGAGTACAGTATTCGGGACTGCTTTATGCATGCTACATTCCCTTTAATCTTTACTGTATCGCCTTTGGAGAGATCTCCTATCATTTTTTATTTGTATAAAAAGAGCGACTGTTGTACCCTTATCTGACATTATATTTAAGGGTTGGCTTATTAATCTTCACCAACATGTCATTGTGTAAATCAACAGTCGTACACAATTATCAAGTGTGGATCGGGAGTGGGGAGGGGGTCGGATGTAGTTTTCATCGACGGACTAGAAGCTAGAAGCGTACACCTTCAGGCACACATGGGCCCGTATTTATGAAACAGTTCGCATGCTCAAGTATCAATTCTCTGCTTAAATCATGTATAACAATAAAAACGTCAAAGGTAAACACTGAAAACGGTATTCGGCTTTAAGTATCTTCATTTGTGTCCAAATCATTGAAATTATATTCATTTTTAATAATTTATAACTGAAACAAGAAATAAGGCGTTACCACAAAATCCATGCCTACGCATGAGAACGGTTTCCTGAGTACGGGCCATGGTCTCTTGTCTTTATATCCTTATTATTGTTCTTCCTTCGTACTCTACTCTAGTTGATTTTTTTTATTTAAAGTTCCAATTACTGTTTTGTTGACACTCCGTTGTTCACGTGTTTATTTGTTCCCTTTTTTCTGTCCCTAACGTTTTTCTACATTACCTTTACTAAGGTGTTATTCAAACTAATTTGAATTATGAATTCTTCCATCGGATAACGTCTTTCAAAATGAATGACTCATATGTTGGTTAAATGAATGCGTTTATTTTGATTTGATACCTGAAAAAAGTTGCTCGAAATAGGTTAGGTTAAGGCTGAATGTATTGGAATGTTGTCAATTATTTTAATTTTTGGTGACAAACCCACCCGAAATACTAAAAAAAACTATATTGAATTACAGGATGATATTGTGATTGAGTCCGAGAACTTCCCCAAATACAACCTTACCCGTGTTTACATTTTCGTAGTAAAAATATCACGGTGACTGAAATAACTGATATATCACATCCTTTTGTTTTTATCTCTGTTCACGTTATGACATCAGTTTGTAGAACAATGATAGCAGCCTACCTTGTCGCCATTGTAACATGTCCATTGACTCCGTTAGGTATTTCAATGCGCGATACATGTGGCTGTTAGTTTATCACTAGGTGAGATACATGTGGCTGTTAGTTTATCACTAGGTGAGATACATGTGGCTGTTAGTTTATCACTAGGTGAGATACATGTGGCTGTTAGTTTATCACTAGGTGAGATACATGTGGCTGTTAGTTTATCACTAGGTGAGATACATGTGGCTGTTAGTTTATCACTAGGTGAGATACATGTGGCTGTTAGTTTATCACTAGGTGAGATACATGTGGCTGTTAGTTTATCACTAGGTGAGATACATGTGGCTGTTAGTTTATCACTAGGTGAGATACATGTGGCTGTTAGTTTATCACTAGGTGAGATACATGTGGCTGTTAGTTTATCACTAGGTGAGATACATGTGGCTGTTAGTTTATCACTAGGTGAGATACATGTGGCTGTTAGTTTATCACTAGGTGAGATACATGTGGCTGTTAGTTTATCACTAGGTGAGATACATGTGGCTGTTAGTTTATCACTAGGTGAGATACATGTGGCTGTTAGTTTATCACTAGGTGAGATACATGTGGCTGTTAGTTTATCACTAGGTGAGATACATGTGGCTGTTAGTTTATCACTAGGTGAGATACATGTGGCTGTTAGTTTATCACTAGGTGAGATACATGTGGCTGTTAGTTTATCACTAGGTGAGATACATGTGGCTGTTAGTTTATCACTAGGTGAGATACATGTGGCTGTTAGTTTATCACTAGGTGAGATACATGTGGCTGTTAGTTTATCACTAGGTGAGATACATGTGGCTGTTAGTTTATCACTAGGTGAGATACATGTGGCTGTTAGTTTATCACTAGGTGAGATACATGTGGCTGTTAGTTTATCACTAGGTGAGATACATGTGGCTGTTAGTTTATCACTAGGTGAGATACATGTGGCTGTTAGTTTATCACTAGGTGAGATACATGTGGCTGTTAGTTTATCACTAGGTGAGATACATGTGGCTGTTAGTTTATCACTAGGTGAGATACATGTGGCTGTTAGTTTATCACTAGGTGAGATACATGTGGCTGTTAGTTTATCACTAGGTGAGATACATGTGGCTGTTAGTTTATCACTAGGTGAGATACATGTGGCTGTTAGTTTATCACTAGGTGAGATACATGTGGCTGTTAGTTTATCACTAGGTGAGATACATGTGGCTGTTAGTTTATCACTAGGTGAGATACATGTGGCTGTTAGTTTATCACTAGGTGAGATACATGTGGCTGTTAGTTTATCACTAGGTGAGATACATGTGGCTGTTAGTTTATCACTAGGTGAGATACATGTGGCTGTTAGTTTATCACTAGGTGAGATACATGTGGCTGTTAGTTTATCACTAGGTGAGATACATGTGGCTGTTAGTTTATCACTAGGTGAGATACATGTGGCTGTTAGTTTATCACTAGGTGAGATACATGTGGCTGTTAGTTTATCACTAGGTGAGATACATGTGGCTGTTAGTTTATCACTAGGTGAGATACATGTGGCTGTTAGTTTATCACTAGGTGAGATACATGTGGCTGTTAGTTTATCACTAGGTGAGATACATGTGGCTGTTAGTTTATCACTAGGTGAGATACATGTGGCTGTTAGTTTATCACTAGGTGAGATACATGACATTATACTTTAACATTTCTTACCGTCACAAACACAGCAGATTGACCGACAAAGCATTCGCAGTAGGACACGAATTATGTTATAACTTGATATACTATATACATTACAAAAGATGTAGCAGTAAGACTTCTTTTATATAATAAATAATACAATTGACAAACATGTCTGTTAGGATCACGATTAATTCGTTCATTCTGGAAATGTTTTATCCACGCGTTGAGAGCGTGGACTAAGGGATAAGGCAATCATGTGGAGACAATATAGTTATATATACCGTTATACATGTGTCGGGGTCACCTACTTTAGAAAGTGTAGGTGTCATATGGGACTCAGCTTTTCGGTTTATACTTTGTCAACGCAACAGGTGAGGTTCTAGTATGCGCTCTCAACTCCTGTTACATTGTGCGTCTATATACCTAGCATGTCAATTAAAGAACATGTATTCCTGCACGTATATTTCTATTTAAGTACGTAAACACCTGATAAGCTGTAATAATAAACAGTTGTTTACTGCTGTAAAGAACATGTATTACTGCACGTGTATTTCTTATAATGTACGTGAATAACTGCATGTCTGTAGTTATAACCAGTGGTCTATTGCTGTATGTCTGTAGTTATAACCAGTGGTCTATTGCTGTTTGTCTTCTCCATCTAATACAGTACGTGTATATTTTATAACAGGATATATAGATTCACATTGTGACTGCATCATAGATACTCTCATGACAGGACGATAAATAAAGTATTTCAAATGTCATTGATTGATAACTACAAAAGATTAAAAAAGCCCAGAAATATAATCTGTTATCAATATTTCAAATCTAACAACATACCTCATCTGGTATTATTAAAGGATGATCGAAATAACGAGGCATGCGATCGAGATAAAAAGATGGACCATGAGTATAATAGAGATGACAAGTTGTATAGTCGAGATACAAGTATTTATGAATGGGGAAAAGTGGCACGAATGCAACCAAAAGTTGTATGGATGAAAAAGGACAAATTAAGCGAGGAAATGTCATAAAAATAAATGTCATTCAAATAAATATCATTCAAATAAATGTCATACAAATAAATGAGAACAAACAAAGTTAAAGCTGAAATTAAAAAAAAACACCTACCGAACAAGAAACGCAGAACAAGAAAAAAGGAGGAAAACGAAATATTAACGATATAACATGTCCGAGCTATTTGTACGTTTGTTTTGTATTATATTTCTTTTCCAAACAATGTGAATTGTGAATACAATCCCGCAAACTATTGCAGTAAACATAAATATACAATGACAAACCTCGCCTTTTTGTATATACGTATTGCAGATATCAATGACGTGGTACTATTGTTTGTGCACCCTACACCTGTGTATAACCGGTTCAACCAAACTATTCCAGTTCGTTTAATATGTATACGGTTGAATTAAAACTAGATGTCTAGCCAAGGTAGGTCAGTAAGTTTCCACAAACTATATTGACGAACACATTCCTCTCCGCGTGACTAGCAAGCCTTAAATACGGTCCAAAATAGAACTTTACCAAAATAAACACAAATTAATTTTACCAAAAATGGTTTCATAATATGCAAAAAAATCACAATACCGTAAACTAATCAGTTTATATTTATCATTATAAGCAGTACTCATTGAATAAGAGATATACTCATTTTTCACGCTTTTGATGGCAGTTGAATTTCATTTTTCCCCCTTTTATTCAAAAATTCTATGTCAAATAAACGCTGACATCATTTGTAAATATCTGCGTCCTAAGTTACGTTAGTGTATGTCATGTTAAGGAAAACAGAACTCAAAACACAACACACAGAATCACAGATACACGAAACCAGGTGAAAGATTAATTAAAAGGGAAAGCATTTATAAATGGTCAACTATCTGGATATCATGTCCTTTATTTAAAATAGCCACTAGAAAAGAAAACCAAAGAAAGTCTAGACGCAGACAGCTAAACACAGTAACCATTTTACTGCACTATATGGAAATTTCATCCATTTGGGATCTTTAGTAGTAAAAAAAACCCTCCTAAAGTGCTCCTTATGACATCTAGAATTCAGCGAAAAGAGAAAGATGCGCTTAAACCTTTAATAACGTTACAAATAAGCAACTTTTGGCCACTACAGATAGTTTATATTTGAACTAGTATTTCATATAAGCTATACCAATATAAATTCAGCTTCAAGGGTATTGTCTATCTCGGAGACTGATAGGTCCCCATAAGAATTTAATGATATAGCATAAGCATTTCTTTTGACCATATAGTACAATTATTGTTATGACCTCATTTGAAGTGATTGCCAGAATAAATGAATGGATATATGTATGAACAAATGAAAATGAATGAATGTATGAAATAGAGCCCTCTTGCATGAAGACAACTATTGTAAGAAGGCTGACCCCAGGGCCCCAATCCTGGCAGTATTCTAAAATATGTTGAGGGACAATGACATTAATTGCGTTAAAAAGAATTTAATGTAATTTCCAAAATTGATGTTTCTCCCCTAAGTGTTTTCTTTAAGCACAGAAATGCTTTTACTTTTGTGATTGTTTTAGTTGGCAAGGTGCACGTGGGTGACTTTGCTGGTGGAGTATCAGCCCTCGAGATTGATCCTAATCTTTAAACAGGAATGTATCATGTCACGGCTTACGCGCGTTTCTAAAACTTATAGTATCTGTTGGCCCATTTTTTTTTACAAAAGTAAAATTAAAAAGAGTTTTACAGACAATTTTCCCCCTTTGCTGTATTTTTTATATATGTTTCAGAGCCCTCTGGACATACTTTTTATTCTTTCATCTGTAGTACCTATAATGAAGCCTAAATGGACATTATGTCCATGCAGGATTCATTATAGGTACTACAGATGAAAGAATAAAAATATTCTGCTGTATAGGCAGTGCTATGTTTACTTAAATTTGTTTTCTAGATTTTTATTTTAGAAATAGATGTTTCCTTTCATCCTATTTTCAGGGTAATCATTTTATATGCCATCGTCTTATTTCGAAAATTTATTTTGATAAATGCTTTATTATTGCATTATAGTTGAATTTGTTCAAGAATATTATTTTCACGTGATATGTATATGGCCCTATGTAATACAATATTAATGGAATATCACCGATAGGATAAAAATAGCCAAAACGTCAAAATGTAAGCAAAATGACATTCTCATAAAACAGTCAGTGGGTTCTCCAGGTAAGGTTTTGAAATGGTGCCATAAACCTGAGGTAGTATTCCACAATGTTTACAAACAATGTGTCTACATCAATGGAAATCTCAGCATTGTCTATATTGGAATGCATGGAAATTAAACGAATAGCTACGTCTGTTTTGTTTAAGTATATTACACCTTATAGACTGGTCCCTAATTCGATAAATAATTAGGATTTTAGTACAGGTTTAATGACCTATTGGCACGGTACCAACGATGCCACTCCATACACAGCGCGCGGAACAGAACTACTTTTGTCGCAGTAGATCGACTTTGAATGGATATGCTAATTATAAATCAATCAGGCAATCGTTTTATGTAAACAACTTAAATACCCACTTTAAACTTTGTACTTTTCCATAATCCACAATCGATATCTTTGCATTTAGTTATTACGAGTATTCAAGTTATACACGTTGTATCTTTAACATAAATTAGTAGAGAGAATTAACTATAAGTTAGTTTTGATTCATTTAATGTAGCATTTCAACTGAAATCTTTTCCGAATTCCAAGCTAGCTAAGTGTCTGATAACCACGCTTGCCTTTTGCATGGGTTTTCGTTTACATTGGTTCTTGTCTATGTTTTGAAGTTAATTTAAACCATGACGTTAAAGTGGGTTAAACATGCAGACTTGTAAACACTGTCAGTTGATAAATTATATTAGCTCAAGTGCTGCTGTCATTGTGACAAAGGAATGCTTGATGTTATCACGAGGGTTAAAGTATACCCTGGAAAGCTGCCAAACATGAAAAGACATTTAACAGCTTGACATTTCCAAAATATAGAAAATATATCACTGCATATTGTTACATAGTGTAGTTTAATATATTTGACTGAATGATAGAACTAACGGTAAAATGAAATTCATTTTGTCTAAAATTGAATATTTTATTAAGACTCCGTGTAAGATGAGTCAATGGCGTAATTAGTTTTTGAGTCTCCACAAAGTGAATTGCTTTTGTTCTCATTCTAGTTGTATGACAATGTATTTCTTTCTTGTTAAATCTTAAAAAATGCAAACGTGGCACCAAACAACGCTTCTTCCAATTTGACAGGAACGTGTCTCAAATCTCATTACTGCACCGTAGGAAAAATACTCAATGTGTTATAATACAACATGTTGTCTAGGCCTGCGGAATTACAAAAACATAAATCCGTGGCTACATTTTTATGCAAAGTAACATAAGAAATATAAACACTGTGTTATGCAACGTGATGACACACTGTTATACAGCATTATACTAATGGTAGGAGTCGACAAAACATTAACGTATAACTTATGTCATGCTGTAAGCTATCATTAATGTGTTTGTTTAGAAATGCAGACACTTTCTAAATCAGATTTGCCTACTGCTAAAAACGTATAATGGCAAAACCACATAAGTGAAAAATGCAGCAATAAATATATAGAGGGAAAACTAGATTTATTTGGAGACGTTAGTGGTCATGTCAACGTTTTGACATTTGTCGAGTATCACTAGAAGTATGAAGAAATGAAGCTCCTATTTGAAAATTGTGTTTGTAGACACAAAAATCCAAACAAAATAAACATTTTAATGTCACTATTCAATACATGTAGGACTCACCATTGACACTCAAAGTCAAAATATGAAAACACCCGAGGATAGCTTTCAATGTGTTGTCGGTCATCGAAGTTATAATTAACACAAAAGCCATCACATCGAGATTATATTATAGGAATCGATATTTACCTCTACACTGCATATTCCGTCTTTGCGTATTGCAGAGCTATCTTCTCTTGGGAGCAGGTATTGATTGTTACGTCACTTGTTTGTGAGAGTAACGTCATAAATTTTTGAAAAAACGACGTAATTTTCTCACACAAACCAATGACGTAACAATCAATACCTGCTCCCAAGAGAAGATACTCTGCAATACGCAAAGACGGAATATCCTTGCAGAGAACTGATTTACAATCGCGTGAATCCCGTATGCAATGTGTTTTAGTCGTCGATTGTAAATGAAAGTACACGTACGTTCATTTTATGTCATACCCGTTATTAATATGACAGAACGTTTATGATATGACCTTGGATAGTTACCACCTGTGAAAAACTCGATATTGAATTCTTGTGATATCCGACCGTAAAAAAATAACACTTGTCACAAACATGGCACAAAATAAGGTCATGACCTTTCATGAAACGCTTGTGATTTGACCTTGAAAAGTTTACTTGTCGTAAACAGCACAGAATCTCTGTGATAAACATACTAGTATATATAGTTCACACCAGTCATAAACAGCACATACTCCCTGTGATGATCAACCATACTAGTTTACATCTGTCATAAACAGCACATATGTTTTATAACTTTGTGTTTCATCAACTGTTCATTGACGTTAAACAATCTTAATTTTTCTGAGACGAATGCCATGTTTCTGGATCGTAGCGCTCAAACTTTCTAAATACGTGGTGTGTGCATGCATTTGTATACATTTGCATGTGTCTGCATTACCGTGTTCTTTCATGTAAAAGTGATATCGTTAAAAACGTATAAGTCTACAATACCAGGTTTTCTTTTTGGAATATGTTATTGAATTATTTCACTTTATAACACATTGCAAATACAACGTATTTTTTTGTTCTGAAAAACAAACATACCAAGATCCCTCTAAAGATAAATGACGCCAACAAGGTCAACCGTTACTATGGTCACCATAGGGAACAAGTTGTTTAGGTCCTTCTCAAAAGAAATATTCCTCAAAAATCATATTTTTTGTTGTTATTAACAGAATTATAGTTTTTCGAAGTTTGAATGTTTAAAAATAGAGATAAAAGAAACAGAAAACATGAAAGCTGTAGGTGTCAAACTCGGAACTTTTAGTAAAAGTTCCCCCTTCAAATAGTGTCCATGAGTTACATATTTCAGAAGAAGGTGAACAAATAAAAAGTAAGACAAGAAGATATAATGCAGTTCTCATTGTCGTCCAGAAGAGGCCTATACATACAACACACAATAACGAGGATATCTTATTTACAGAGGTATAGCAGGCGTTAACCATGTGAAGGCAGCAATAAACGTTACCCTCCAGTCTTGTTGTGTATACACTGTTAACATCTACTCAGACGGGAACCAGCTCATCACTTACACATGTCTGAAGGTGCCCTATTTATGGCTGAATGCCTCAAAGCTATTTAATCTTACCTGATTATTGTATTATAAATGTAAACATTATTTTAATGGTGGTCTCTACGTCACATGATAGTTGGTTTTAAAAAATCTCAAAGGAGATATAAAAGGAAAAGGGAAACTCGATAATGGAATTACATTTAACTGTGTTAAAATATACAAGTTTAAAATAAAATCAATTGTCACATTTTATTTACATCGGCATTGTTTCTCATTAGTGTGGCAAGAATCCACAGAAAATGTATTCATCTCTAATAGATGATGTATCGTAGAAAATACCACAAAGAGACGAGACTTGTTTTATATTTGTATTTAAAAAGATGAGTGTTTGACATGAATAGACGGTCTTGTTCCGGTGTGTAATACATTACAACACACGATAACTGATTTGGCCCTGGCAACTACCCAGGACACAGGTGATTGTACCTCCTCTCGTTACAGCGGTTCTATACACAGGAAATTTTCCACCACGAGTTGGCTTTGTATTGTGAAGCTAAGGGACCGACATTTATTTATCCATAATTCTATATATAAAGAGAGTTGGTATAACACAGAGGAGTCTAGTAGAACTCAAAGTGCTAGAGAGCAGACATCTTTGTTTTATATATATATTTATATTTACTACCACAAAGTCTTTTCAATATATTCTATTACTTATACGCACAGGCATCGACCCGGAGGAAGAGTATCTATTGTAGAACAAAACATCAGGTCCACTGTTTCTTAGAGACAATCACGACTTTATGATTATACATAATATTTCATTACAATTAACACAAATGATTAAAAGAAGGCTTTCCTCTGTAGAGCGCCTGTTATTTTTTCTGATTTGTAAGATAATCTATGATAACTTAGTATTTCATTAGTTGTACATTGACGACAAACGGTCTGAATTGTTCTAAGACAAATGCCATGTATCGTGATCGTAGCATGCAAATCTTGTAAATACGTGGTGTGTGCGTGTATTGTTATACAATGAGTCTGCATTCCTGTGTTCTTTTATACAATGTAAACAGGTCATATCGTTTAACACATTGCCACCATTAAAGATCTACACTACCAGGTTTTACTTTGACCATTCATTTATTTCATATTACAAAACATTGCAAAACTATTGTATCTTTTTGTATCATGAAAACAAACAAATAAACAGGTATGTATCGATAAATATACTAGGACCCCCTCAAGCTAAATTGCACCAACATGTTGAACAGTATAATTACTACACAGGAAATTTTCCACCACGAGTGGACTTTGTATTGTGAGGCGAAGGGACCGACATTAATTCACAACATCATCTAAATATGTTACAGCTTAGGCGAATACTTGTGTATATTTATCCATGGTTCTATATATAAAGATCGTTTGTATACACAGAGAAGCCTAGGAGAAGTCAAAGTGCCAGAGAGCAGACGCCTTTTGTGCTTTTTGTTATAGATATTTACTACCACAAGGTCTTTTCATATTATTTTAAAACTTATACGCACATGAATCGACCCGGAGGGAGATTATCTACCGTAAAAAAATATCAGGTCCACTGTATCTTAAAGACCATCACGACTTCTCGTATAATACATTATATTTCATTACAGTTAACACAAACGATTCGGGGAAGGATTTCCTCTCCGGGGCGTCTGCTGTTGATTCTGGTTTTAACGATGATGTATGATAACTGTCTTTTATTTTGGTGTTTGGTTCAGTTCACTATATATTGTTGAGACGCTAACCTGTCTTGAAGAAATTAACATAAACAGGTAAAGGGAGGTCTGAGGTGATACATTAAAGGGGCATCACGGTGAAGTAACTATTTTTTTGTGTCTTTTTTTCAAATACTACATAAACATATCAAGTGAGACTCCTTATGGAAAATAACGATCGGATTTGGCTGAAATAGATTCATAAAAATGATTAAATCTAAGATAATCATCAGTATTTCTACCTGTCTGACCAACGTTTTGTTCAGGGATTTCCCTCTACTAGCGCATGCGCATTGCACACCATTTCTTTGTAAACAAAATG